>NW_027012939.1:0-7881 GCF_036934945.1 Oncorhynchus masou masou
CCTAGAGCCCGTCACTGCTCTATTCAACCTACCTAGAGCGCGTCACTGCTCTAATTAACCCCCCTAGAGCCCATCACTGCTCTATTCAACCCAACAAGAGCCCGTCACTGCTCTATTCAACCCACCTAGAGCGTGTCACTGCTCTAATTAACCCCCCTAGAGCGTGTCACTGCTCTATTCAACCTACCTAGAGCGCGTCACTGCTCTAATTAACCCCCCTAGAACGCGTCACTGCTCTAATTAACCCCCTAGAGCCCGTCACTGCTCTATTCAACCTACCTAGAGCGCGTCACTGCTCTAATTAACCCCCCTAGAGCCCGTCACTGCTCTATTCAACCTACCTAGAGCGCATCACTGCTCTAATTAACCCCCCTAGAGCCCGTCACTGCTCTAATTACCTACCTAGAGCCGTCACTGCTCTACTAACCCCCCTAGAGCCCTCGTCATCACTGCTCTATTCAACCTACCTAGAGCCCATCACTGCTCTAATTAACCCCCCTAGAGCCCGTCACTGCTCTATTCAACCCACCTAGAGCCCGTCACTGCTCTATTCAACCCACCTAGAGCGTGTCACTGCTCTAATTAACCCCCCTAGAGCGTGTCACTGCTCTATTCAACCTACCTAGAGCGCGTCACTGCTCTAATTAACCACCCTAGAGCGCGTCACTGCTCTACTCAACCCCTAGGAGCCGTTACTGCTCTTATTCAACCTACCTAGAGCGCGCACTCGCTCTAATTAACCTCCCCTAGAGCCCGCCACTAATTTATTCAACCTACCTAGAGCCGCGTCAATGTTCCACTTACCCCCTAGAGCGCACGTCTCCACTTACCCCCCTAGAGCCCATCACTGCTCTACTCAACTCTAGAGCCCGTCACTGCTCTATTCAACCCACCTAGAGCCCGTCACTGCTCTATTCAGTCCCACCTAGAGCGTGTCACTGCTCTAATTAACCCCCCTAGAGCGTGTCACTGCTCTATTCAACCTACCTAGAGCGCGTCACTGCTCTAATTAACCACCCTAGAGCGCGTCACTGCTCTAATTAACCCCCCTAGAGCCCGTTACTGCTCTATTCAACCTACCTAGAGCGCATCACTGCTCTAATTAACCCCCCTAGAGCCCGTCACTGCTCTATTCAACCTACCTAGAGCGCGTCACTGCTCTAATTTACCCCCCTAGAGCGCGTCACTGCTCTAATTTACCCCCCTAGAGCGCGTCACTGCTCTAATTAACCCCCCTAGAGCGCGTCACTGCTCTAATTTACCCCCTAGAGCGCGTCACTGCTCTAATTAACCCCCCTAGAGCGCGTCACTGCTCTAATTAACCCCCCTACAGCCCGTCACCGCTCTAATTAACCCCCTTAGAGCCCGTCACTGCTCTATTCAACCCACCTAGAGCCCGTCACTGCTCTAATTAACCCCCATAGAGCGCGTCACTGCTCTAATTAACCCCCCTAGAGCGTGTCACTGCTCTAATAAACCCCCTAGAGCGTGTCACTGCTCTAATCAACCCCCTAAAGCGTGTCACTGCTCTAATCATCCCCCTAGAGCGTACACTGCTCTAATCAACCACCCTAGGCGTGTCACTGCTCTAATCAACAGCACAGCAGTGGACAGTATCACAAGCTGGTTAAAAAAGGACACTGGTGCATTGGTCAGGCAGGTGAGGAATAGGCCCACGTAGCCTCAAATAGACGTGTTGATATTGACGTTAGTACTGTACTAGTGGGAGGGTGTTACACGATGTATTAGCACAAAACACCTTAAAGGGGTATTACATGTAGAACGCAAACTTTCATTCACATATATGTCATGGTAGTTCTCCTGTGTCTCCCCAATATAAATTAATCTTCAGGGCTACTGCTGACCCATTGTGGATGAGCGCTCTGAAGTCCTGGCTGGACTTGACATCGATTAGGAACAGCGCCATCATCAGGTAGAAGCAGGCCGTGCCGAAGCAGACCCTGTAGACAGCTGAGTAGCCAACCAGCATCTCACAGTGCCCTCCGCCATGGGCCTGGTCACACACCATGTTGAAGAAAGGCACCTGAAACACACAAACATACTCTGTTATGGTGTGTGTGTGTGTGTGTGTGTGTGTGTGTGTGTGTGTGTGTGTGTGTGTGTGTGTGTGTGTGTGTGTGTGTGTGTGTGTGTGTGTGTGTGTGTGTGTGTGTGTGTGTGTGTGTGTGTGTGTGTGTACATGCATGTACAGTATGTGTGTGTAACCTAGAGGTTGGCTAGTGGAAGCCTCAGGCCTTTCTCTGTCTGTCTTTGGGAGGAAAATAGTGTACTAAAATGATCCTGCAGCCTACTGCATGTATCCTAGCATAGCGATTAATCAGACAGTTATTGAATGTGACATGACACAACAAACAGAACCAGTATTCTCATTGGCACACATTATGAGTGGATTACACCACACAAAGTGACAGGGAGGAGTAAGTACGCATCCCAAATGGCACTCTATTCCCTATAGTGCACTACCATGGGCCCTGGTCAAAAGCACTAGTAATCTATGGCAATCTATCGTAATTTTGGTAATTTATACTTGAATAACTTTTACAAAATGTATTCATATGGATTTTTTTATACATCTGTGTCCATATTGTTCATGAGTTTCTAGTGGATAGAACATACGGTTCAAGAGAAAATAGCCTACATTAATGGGAAAAGCATCTAACCAACAATGGCATTATTTGTAATTAACTCTGCAACTCTTCCAACTGTTTACTTTTTTTCACAACAGCCACCAGTTTGATGCCAAAACACTGACAACAAATACAGTGCCTTGCCGAAAGTATTCGCCCCCTTGAACTTTGCGACCTTTTGCCACATTTCAGGCTTCAAACATAAATATATAAAACTGTATTTTTTGTGAAGAATCAACAACAAGTGGGACACAATCATGAAGTGGAACGGCATTTATTGGATATTTCAAACGTTTTTAACAAATCAAAAACTGAAAATTGGGCGTGCAAAATTATTCAGCCCCTTACTCAGTGCAGCAAACTCTCTCCAGAAGTTCAGTGAGGATCTCTGAATGATCCAATGTTGACCTAAATGACTAATGATGATAAAATACAATCCACCTGTGTGTAATCAAGTCTCCGTATAAATGCACCTGCACTGTGATAGTCTCAGAGGTCCGTTAAAAGCGCAGAGCATCATGAAGAACAAAGAACACACCAGGCAGGTCAGAATACTGTTGTGAAGAAGTTTAAAGCGGATTTGGATACAAAAAAGATTTCCCAAGCTTTAAACATCCCAAGGAGCACTGTGCAAGCGATGATATTGAAATGGAAGGAGTATCAGACCACTGCAAATCTACAAGACCTGGCGATCCTTCTAAACATTCAGCTCATACAAGGAGAAGACTGATCAGAGATGCAGCCAAGAGGCCCATGATCACTCTGGATGAACTGCAGAGATCTACAGCTGAGGTGGGAGACTCTGTCCATAGGACAACAATCAGTCGTATATTGCACAAATCTGGCCTTTATGGAAGAGTGGCAAGAAGAAAGCCCTTTCTTAAAGATATCCATAAAAAGTGTTGTTTAAAGTTTGCCACAAGCCACCTGGGAGACACACCAAACATGTGGAAGAAGGTGCTCTGGTCAGATGAAACCAAAATTGAACTTTTTGGCAACAATGCAAAACGTTATGTTTGGCGTAAAAGCAACACAGCTCATCACCCTGACCACACCATCCCTACTGGCACACATAAGACGCGGGATGGCACACATAAGACGCGGGATGGCACACATAAGACGTGGGATGGCACACATAAGACGTGGGATGGCACACATAAGACGTGGGATGGCACACATAAGACGGTTTGGCACACATAAGACGCGGGATGGCACACATAAGACGCGGGATGGCACACATAAGACGTGGGATGGCACACATAAGCTGGGGATGGATAGCACCTCAGAGCAAACAAAGTGCTCAGACATGATGGAACTTTGATCCCCAAAGGAGGACATGACATCAGACACTCACATTGTCCCGGACAGCCTCGGAGACAGTGCGTGAGAGCATGAGACAGGAGACGGCGCAGGCCATGATGTGGAAGAGTGTGTACATGATCCTCGTGCTGGACGATGACTTCACCGGGGGCAGAAGGAGCAGCACAGTGAACACGTGGGCCGGGCCACAGCAGCAACATATCTGTGGAGAGGAGAGATATGTTCACATATATATCTGAGAGGGAGAGGAGAGGAGAGGAAGAGAGAGAGAGAGATGAGAGAGGGGGGGGGGAGAGGAGAGAGATATGTTCACATATATATCTGAGAGGAGAGAGGAGAGGAGAGGAAGAGAGAGAGAGGAGAGAAGATGAGAGAGAGAGGGGAGAGGAGAGAGAGATATGTTCACATATATCTGAGAGGAGAGAGGAGAGAGGAAGAGGAGAGAAGATGAGAGAGGGAGGAGGGGAGGGAGAGATATGTTCACATATATATCTGAGAGGAGAGAGGAGAAAATGAGAGGAGGGGAGAGGGGGTACCTACCTGGAGAGGAAGAAACCTATCTGGGGAGCAGACCAAGTGAGAGTCAGCTCAACAATATAGTGACAATGCTCAATATATCCTAGGAGATGAGAGATGCTCAATATATCTGCGGGAGGCGGAGAGAGGATTTTCAATATAAATGATATATGAGCTGTAACTGGGAGGTGAAGAGAGAGATGCTCAATATCTGTGAGTGTAACAGTATAATTTTAAACCATCCCCTCGCCCATACCTGGGCGCGAACCAGGGATCCTCTGCACACATCAACAACAGTCACCCACGAAGCATCGTTACACAAAAGCCGCGGAACTACTACTTCAAGGTCTCAGAGGAAGTGACGTCACCGATTGAAACGCTATTTAGCGCGCACCGCTAACTAAGCTAGCCGTTTCACATCAGTTACACTCACCCCTTTTGACCTTCCTCCTTTCCGCAGCAACCAGTGATCCGGGTCAACAGCATCAATGTTACAGTATAATGTTAAACCGTCCCTCAACTACCACAACTACAACTACATTACTATGCCCATACCCGGCGCGAACCAGGGACCTTCTGCACACATCAACAACAGTCACCCTCGAAGCATCGTTGCCCATCGTTCACAAAGCCGCGGCACTCCTACTTCAAGGTCTCAGAGCAAGTGACGTCCCCGATTGAAACGCTATTTAGCGCGCACCGCTAACTAAGCTAGCCGTTTCACATCCGTTACATGAGGAGATGTGTAAATTCAACAATAAAGGGATTATACTGCATTTAACCAATTGGATCAAATCCTTGGTCATCATCAACCACTCCAACGTCAACATATTTGAATGATGGAAAGGAGAGGGGTGTTTAGTATATTTTAGGATGGAGTGGAGTCAACATGTTTGTGAATCAGAAGACAACTGAACAGTGCTAGCCTTAAAGCTGCATAACTGAAGGAGAGAGGTGACGAGTGTGTGAGTGAGTGAGTGAGTGTGTGGTGAGTGAGTGAGTGGTGAGTGGTGGTGAGTGGTGAGTGAGTGAGTGAGTGAGTGGTGAGTGAATAAATGCATGACTGAATGACATGACTATCCCTCGAGGAAATTCTTTCCATAACTCACCGAAGGTGCACATAACTACTTACAAATTCACCAACATCTAATTCATTGTAGTACCACAGAGAAAACATGACGCTCTCAATAACCAAGTAATATTTGTTTATATGAGGGGACACCTTTTAAACAGTGAATGACCTTAGTGAACTATTCTCAGAGGAGCTTCACCTCGATATGAGGGTTTTGGGCAGGTGGTTGTTGTGTGTTACATGTGGTTGTTGTGTGTTACAGGTGGTCGTAGCGTGTTACAGGTGGTCGTTGCGTGATACAGGTGGTTGTTGCGTGTTACAGGTGGTTGTTGCGTGTTACAGGTGGTTGTTGCGTGTTACAGGTGATTGTTGTGTGTTACAGGTGATTGCTGCGTGTTACAGGTTATTGTTGCGTGATACAGGTGGTTGTTGCGTGTTACAGGTGGTTGTTGCGTGTTACAGGTGATTGTTGCGTGTTACAGGTTATTGTTGCGTGATACAGGTGGTTGAATTTGGTCCAAACACACAGAATATCTGATCCGCCTAGAGTCAAACCAATTTATAGACAAACAGCATTGTATTGTAATACACTGTGTTGAACTGCTTGTCCTGTTTTAAGTCGTTGTTATCTGGGATTTTACTGGGGGTGGGGGGGTTACTGGATGAGGGAGGAGAGTATAAACACAAGCATAGGCTGTTTCTTTAATAAACATCCAGAACTGTAGATGAAAGCTATCCTATCTTTCGATCGATCTATCTGTATCTCTCTAATTGCTCTAATCTCTCTAATCTACAACAGAAAGCTGGTTCACCAGGTGATGTAAACTGTAGAGTGGCTAGGTCATGTTGGATTTGTGGGACAATGACTCACGTCTTTTCAATATGAGATTAACCTGCATTGTTGTATCAAATGTATATCTTGCTAATAACACTTCAGAGTCCAATAGACCTAAAATGAATACAGGACACAGCCTCAGGTCTCAAGCGTAGGGGGTGGAGAATGGGGGCAAAAATAAAACGAGACACAGTATAGACTACCATACAGCGGGTGTGATGATCTCTATCCAGCATAGAACACCTGCGTATAACAGATACTGACATCTGCTAGTTCTGGATCTGATACGTATGCAACAAACAGTTAGGTACAAAACAATAGTCATGAGAAAGTGAGAGATATAGACTTTTATCACATCCCAACTATTATATGTTAAGTTATGTGTTTAACACAGCAACTAATATAGTTATGTTTAACACAACAACTACATCACTATGTTTAACACCCCTTCACATTACTATGTTTTAACACCACAACTACATTACTATGTTTTAACACCACAACTACATTACTATGTTTTAACACCACAACTACATTACTATGTTTTAACACCACAACTACATTACTATGTTTTAACACCACAACTACATTACTATGTTTTAACACAACAACTAATATAGTTATGTTTTAACACAACAACTAATATAACTATGTTTTAACACAACAACTAATATAACTATGTTTTAACACAACAACTAATATAACTATGTTTTAAAACAACAACTAATATAACTATGTTTTAACACAACAACTAATATAGTTATGTTTTAACACAACTACATTACTATGTTTTAACTCAACAACTAATATAACTATGTTTTAACACAACAACTAATATAACTGTTTTAACACAACAACTAATATAACTATGTTTTAACACAACAACTACATTACTATGTTTTAACACAACAACTAATATAACTATGTTTTAACACAACTACATTACTATGTTTTAACACAACAACTAATATAACTGTTATAACACAACAACTAATATAACTATGTTTTAACACAACAACTAATATAACTATGTTATAACACAACAACTAATATAACTATGTTATAACACAACAACTAATATAACTATGTTATAACACAACAGCTAATATAACTATGGTATAACACAACAACTACATTACTGTTTTAACACAACAACTACATTACTGTTTTAACACCACAACTACATATAACACAACAACTAATATAACTATGTTATAACACACCAACTAATATAACTATGTTATAACACAACAACTAATATAACTATGTTATAACACAACAACTAATATAACTATGTTATAACACAACAACTAATATAACTATGTTATAACACAACAACTAATATAACTATGTTATAACACAACAACTAATATAACTATGTTTTAACACAACAACTAATATAACTGTTTTAACACAACAACTAATATAACTATGTTTTAACACAACAACTACATTACTATGTTTTAACACAACAACTAATATAACTATGA
>NW_027012939.1:8381-18206 GCF_036934945.1 Oncorhynchus masou masou
AACAGTTATATTAGTTGTTGTGTTAAACATAGTTATATTAGTTGTTGTGTTATAACATAGTTATTTAGTTGTTGTGTTATAACATAGTTATATTAGTTGGTGTTAAAACAGTAATGTAGTTGTTGTGTTAAAACAGTAATGTAGTTGGTGTTAAACAGTAATAGTTATATTAGTTGTTGTGTTATAACATAGTTATAACTGTTTTAACACAACAACTAATAACTATGATTTAACACAACAACTAATATAACTGTTTTAACACAACAACTAATATATTAGTTGTTGTGTTAAATCATAGTTATATTAGTTGTTGTGTTAAAACATAGTAATGTAGTTGTGTTAAAACATAGTTATATTAGTTGTTGTGTTAAAACATAGTTATATTAGTTGTTGTGTTAAAACATAGTTATATTAGTTGTTGTGTTAAAACATAGTAATGTAGTTGTGTTAAAACATAGTTATATTAGTTGTTGTGTTAAAACATAGTTATATTAGTTGTTGTTTTATAACATAGTTATATTAGTTGTTGTGTTAAATCATAGTTATATTAGTTGTTGTGTTAAAACATAGTAATGTAGTTGTTGTGTTAAAACATTGTTATATTAGTTGTTGTGTTAAAACATAGTTATATTAGTTGTTGTGTTATAACATAGTAATTTAGTTGTTGTGTTATAACATAGTAATTTAGTTGTTGTGTTATAACATAGTAATGTAGTTGTTGTGTTAAAACAGTAATGTAGTTGTTGTGTTAAAACAGTAATGTAGTTGGTGTTATACCATAGTTATATTAGTTGTTGTGTTATAACATAGTTATATTAGTTGTTGTGTTAAAACAGTTATATTAGTTGTTGTGTTAAAACATAGTAATGTAGTTGTTGTGTTAAAACAGTTATATTAGTTGTTGTGTTAAAACATAGTTATATTAGTTGTTGTGTTAAAACATAGTTATATTAGTTGTTGTTTTATAACATAGTTATATTAGTTGTTGTGTTAAATCATAGTTATATTAGTTGTTGTGTTAAAACATAGTAATGTAGTTGTTGTGTTAAAACATTGTTATATTAGTTGTTGTTTTAAAACATAGTTATATTAGTTGTTGTGTTATAACATAGTAATTTAGTTGTTGTGTTATAACATAGTAATTTAGTTGTTGTGTTAAAACAGTTATATTAGTTGTTGTGTTAAAACATAGTTATATTAGTTGTTGTGTTATAACATAGCTATATTAGTTGTTGTGTTAAAACATAGTAATGTAGTTGTGTTAAAACATAGTTATATTAGTTGTTGTGTTAATACATAGTTATATTAGTTGTTGTGTTAAAACATAGTTATATTAGTTGTTGTGTTAAAACATAGTTATATTAGTTGTTGTGTTAAAACATAGTTATATTAGTTGTTGTGTTATAACATAGTTATATTAGTTGTTGTGTTATAACATAGTTATATTAGTTGTTGTGTTATAACATAGTTATATTAGTTGTTGTGTTATAACATAGTGATTTAGTTGTTGTGTTATAACATAGTGATGTAGTTGTGGTGTTAAAACAGTAATGTAGTTGTGTTAAAACAGTAATGTAGTTGGTGTTATACCATAGTTATATTAGTTGTTGTGTTAAAACAGTTATATTAGTTGTTGTGTTAAAACATAGTTATATTAGTTGTTGTGTTAAAACATAGTTATATTAGTTGTTGTGTTAAAACATAGTTATATTAGTTGTTGTGTTAAATCATAGTTATATTAGTTGTTGTGTTAAATCATAGTTATATTAGTTGTTGTGTTAAAACATAGTAATGTAGTTGTTGTGTTAAAACAGTTATATTAGTTGTTGTGTTAAAACATAGTTATATTAGTTGTTGTGTTATAACATAGCTATATTAGTTGTTGTGTTAAAACATAGTAATGTAGTTGTGTTAAAACATAGTTATATTAGTTGTTGTGTTAAAACATAGTTATATTAGTTGTGTTAAAACATAGTTATATTAGTTGTTGTGTTATAACATAGCTATATTAGTTGTTGTGTTAAAACATAGTAATGTAGTTGTTGTGTTATAACATAGTTATATTAGTTGTTGTGTTATAACATAGTTATATTAGTTGTTGTGTTAAAACATAGTTATATTAGTTGTTGTGTTAAAACATAGTTATATTAGTTGTTGTGTTAAAACAGTTATATTAGTTGTTGTGTTAAAACATAGCTATATTAGTTGTTGTGTTATAACATAGCTATATTAGTTGTTGTGTTAAAACATAGTAATGTAGTTGTGTTAAAACATAGTTATATTAGTTGTTGTGTTAAAACATAGTTATATTAGTTGTTGTGTTAAAACATAGTTATATTAGTTGTTGTGTTAAAACATAGTTATATTAGTTGTTGTGTTAAAACATAGTTATATTAGTTGTTGTGTTAAAACATAGCTATATTAGTTGTTGTGTTATAACATAGCTATATTAGTTGTTGTGTTATAACATAGCTATATTAGTTGTTGTGTTAAAACATAGTTATATTAGTTGTTGTGTTAAAACATAGTTATATTAGTTGTTGTGTTAAAACATAGTTATATTAGTTGTTGTGTTAAAACATAGTTATATTAGTTGTTGTGTTAAAACATAGTTATATTAGTTGTTGTGTTAAAACATAGTTATATTAGTTGTTGTGTTATAACATAGCTATATTAGTTGTTGTGTTAAAACATAGTAATGTAGTTGTTGTGTTAAAACATAGTTATATTAGTTGTTGTGTTAAAACATAGTTATATTAGTTGTTGTGTTAAAACAGTTATATTAGTTGTTGTGTTAAAACATAGTTATATTAGTTGTTGTGTTATAACATAGCTATATTAGTTGTTGTGTTAAAACATAGTAATGTAGTTGTTGTGTTATAACATAGTTATATTAGTTGTTGTGTTATAACATAGTTATATTAGTTGTTGTGTTAAAACATAGTTATATTAGTTGTTGTGTTAAAACATAGTTATATTAGTTGTTGTGTTAAAACATAGTTATATTAGTTGTTGTGTTAAAACATAGTTATATTAGTTGTTGTGTTAAAACATAGTTATATTAGTTGTTGTGTTAAAACATAGTTATATTAGTTGTTGTGTTAAAACATAGTTATATTAGTTGTTGTGTTAAAACATAGTTATATTAGTTGTTGTGTTATAACATAGCTATATTAGTTGTTGTGTTAAAACATAGTAATGTAGTTGTGTTAAAACATAACTATATTAGTTGTTGTGTTAAAACATAGTTATATTAGTTGTTGTGTTAAAACATAGTAATGTAGTTGTTGTGTTATAACATAGTTATATTAGTTGTTGTGTTAACTGTTATATTAGTTGTTGTGTTAAAACATAGTTATATTAGTTGTTGTGTTATAACATAGTTATATTAGTTGTTGTGTTAAAACATAACTATATTAGTTGTTGTGTTAAAACATAGTAATGTAGTTGTGGTGTTAAAACATAGTTATATTAGTTGTTGTGTTAAAACATAGTAATGTAGTTGTGGTGTTAAAACATAGTAATTTAGTTGTGGTGTTAAAACATAGTAATGTAGTTGTGGTGTTAAAACATAGTAATGTAGTTGTGGTGTTAAAACATAGTAATGTAGTTGTGGTATTAAAACATAGTAATGTAGTTGTGGTGTTAAAACATAGTAATGTAGTTGTTGTGTTAAAACATAGTAATGTAGTTGTTGTGTTAAAACATAACTATATTAGTTGTTGTGTTAAAACATAACTTTAACACATAATAGTTGATGTGATAAAACACATCTTCACTTTCTCATGACTATTGTTTTGTACCTAACTGGCCTGTTGTTAATACGTATCAGATCCAGAACTAGCAGATGTCAGTATCTGTTACAATGCAGCAGGTGTTCTATGTTGGATAGAGATCAATACACCCGTTGTACAGTAGTCTATACTGTGTCTCGTTTTATTTTGCCCCATTCTCCACCCCCTACGCTTGAGACCTGAGGCTGTGTCCTGTATTCATTTTAGGTCTATTGGACTCTGAAGTGTTATTAGCAAGATATACATTTGATACAACAATGCAGGTTAATCTCATATTGGAAAGACGTGAGTCACTGTCCCACAAATCCAACATGACCTAGCCACTCTACAGTTTACACTCACCTGGTGAACCAGCTTTCTGTTGTAGATGAGAGATTAGAGCAATTAGAGAGATACAGATAGATCGATCGAAAGATAGGATAGCTTTCATCTACAGTTCTGGATGTTTATTAAAGAAACAGCCTATGCTTGTGTTTATACTCTCTTCCCTCATCCAGTAACCCCCCCACCCCCAGTAAAATCCCAGATAACAACGACTTAAAACAGGACAAGCAGTACAACACAGTGTATTACAATACAATGCTGTTAGTCTATAAATTGGTTTGACTCCAGGCGGATCAGATATTCTGTGTGTTTGGACCAAATTCAACCAACTGTAACACGCAACAACCACCTGTAACACGCAACAACCACCTGTAACACGCAACAACCACCTGTAACACGCAACGACCACCTGTAACACGCTACGACCACCTGTAACACGCTACGACCACCTGTAACACACAACAACCACATGTAACACACAACAACCACCTGCCCAAAACCCTCATATCAAGGTGAAGCTCCTCTGAGAATAGTTCACTAAGCTCATTCACTGTGTAAAAGGTGTCCCCTCATATAAACAAATATTACTTGGTTATTGAGAGCGTCATGTTTTCTCTGTGGTACTACAATGAATTAGATGTTGGTGAATTTGTAAGTAGTTATGTGCACCTTCGGTGAGTTATGGAAAGAATTTCCTCGAGGGATAGTCAATGTCATTCAGTCATGCATTTATTCACTCACTCACTCACTCACTCACTCACTCACTCACTCACTCACTCACTCACTCACTCGTCACCTCTCTCCTCCTTCAGTTATGTAGCTTTCTGTCTAGCACTAAGGCTATGTTCAGTTGTCTTCTGATTCACAGACATGTTGACTCCACTCCATCCTAAAATATACTAAACACCCCTCTCCTTTCCATCATTCAAATATGTTGACGTTGGAGTGTTGGAGTGGTTGATGATGACCAAGGATTTGATCCAATTGGTTAAATGCAGTATAATCCCTTTATTGTTGAATTTACACATCTCCTCATGTAACGGATGTGAAACGGCTAGCTTAGTTAGCGGTGCGCGCTAAATAGCGTTTCAATCGGGGACGTCACTTGCTCTGAGACCTTGAAGTAGTAGTTCCCCTTGCTCTGCAAGGGCCGTGGCTTTTGTGGAACGATGGGTAACGATGCTTCGAGGGTGACTGTTGTTGATGTGTGCAGAAGGTCCCTTGTTCGCGCCCGGGTATGTTCTTCCTCTCTCCAGGTAGGTACCCTCCTCTCCCCCTCCCCTCCCCTCTCTCATCTTCTCTCCTCCTCTCCTCTCCTCTCCTCTCTCCTCTCAGATATATATGTGAACATATCTCTCTCCTCTCCCCCCCCCTCTCTCATCTTCTCTCTCCTCTCTCTTCCTCTCCTCTCCTCTCCCCTCTCAGATATATATGTGAACATATCTCTCTCCTCTCCACAGATATGTTGCTGCTGTGGCCCGGCTTGCGTGTTCACTGTGCTGCTCCTTCTGCCCCCCGGTGAAGTCATCGTCCAGCACGAGGATCATGTACACACTCTTCCACATCATGGCCTGCGCCGTCTCCTGTCTCATGCTCTCACGCACTGTCTCCGAGGCTGTCCGGGACAATGTGAGTGTCTGATGTCATGTCCTCCTTTGGGGATCAAAGTTCCATCATGTCTGAGCACTTTGTTTGCTCTGAGGTGCTATAAAGTGTTCCTGTCCTGATTCAATTACATTAGTACTTTAGTAATCTATTGTGGTCAGACTACTTAATATGCAAGATTTGAGTTCTGGGTTAACCAAGGTTAGTACATTACTACTTTAGCGAAGGCCGGCAAACGTGCACCTTGAGAGTAACTCAATTAAATGTCTTGTTGTGTAAATTAGTGCAGGGCTCTCCAACCCTGTTCCTGGAGAGCTATCGTCCTGTAGGTTTTTTCTACCAATCCTAATCTAGCGCACCTGATTCTATTTAATTAGCTGGTTGATAAAATGAATCAGGTTAGTTACAACTGGGGTTGGAGGAAAAACCTATAGGAGGGTATCTCTCCAGGAACAGGATTGGAGAGCCCTGAATTAGTGCATTAGAACAGCAGCACCTTGTAGGTCTCCAACCCTGGTCTTTCCAGCCCACAGGCAAACTTGCTAATCACCACATAACCAATAGGATGACATAGAAAGGGAAGGGTCCTTACACTATCTATTGCATTTGGGAAAACGTATCCCCACACTTCACTATACCAAGTCCCTCTCCAATGTGTGCCATCCCACGTCTCATGTGTGCCATCCCGCGTCTTATGTGTGCCATCCCGCGTCTTATGTGTGCCATCCCGCGTCTTGTGTGTGCCATCCCGCGTCTTGTGTGTGCCATCCCGCGTCTTGTGTGTGCCATCCCGCGTCTTGTGTGTGCCATCCCGTCTTGTGTGTGCCATCCCGCGTCTTGTGTGTGCCATCCCGCGTCTTATGTGTGCCATCCCGTCTTATGTGTGCCATCCAGCGTCTTATGTGTGCCATCCCGTCTTATGTGTGCCATCCCGCGTCTTATGTGTGCCATCCCGCGTCTTATGTGTGCCATCCCGCGTCTTATGTGTGCCATCCGCGTCTTATATGTGCCATCCCGTCTTATGTGTGCCATCCCGCGCCTTATGTGTGCCATCCCGCGTCTTATGTGTGCCATCCCGCGTCTTATGTGTGCCATCCCACGTGTCTTATGTGTGCCATCCCACGTGTCTTGTATACACGTGTGCCATCCCACGTGTCTTATGTGTGCCATCCCACGTGTCTTATGTGTGCCATCCCACGTGTCTTATGTGCCATCCACGTGTCTTATGTGTGCCATCCCACGTGTCTTATGTGTGCCATCCCACGTGTCTTATGTGTGCCATCCCACGTGTCTTATGTGTGCCATCCCACGTGTCTTATGTGTGCCATCCCACGTGTCTTATGTGTGCCATCCCACGTGTCTTATGTGTGCCATCCAAGGGCCAGACTGATTTCTGGAATGTGTAGTAGCGAAACATTTAGGAGAGAAACAGAACATGGATTCCCGTTTGGATATCAGGCAAGCGTAGTTATGTAGTAGGTTAAGTACATTTCACTAGGTAGTGTTGGTCCCACCCACACACAAAAAGAGTCAGTAAGAAGTAGGGTTGCAAAGGGAGGGTATGTCACTGGAAACTTTCAGAGTTTATTAGTGAACTACCAGAATTTTGGTATCTTTCAAGGATTTAATATAATCTATCACAAGACATGTAAGTGGGTCTTTTGGGTACTACAGGTGTCTGTAATTATCTCTGGCCCTCTGTGGCCTTATCGCGTAACAGTTACGAATATACGACTGATTGTTGTCCTATGGACAGAGTCTCCCACCTCAGCTGTAGATCTCTGCAGTTCATCCAGAGTGATCATGGGCCTCTTGGCTGCATCTCTGATCAGTTTTCTCCTTGTATGAGCTGAATGTTTAGAGGGACGGCCAGGTCTTGCAGATTTGCAGTGGTCTGATACTCTTCCATTTCAATATCATCGCTTGCACAGTGCTCCTTGGGATGTTTAAAGCTTGGGAAATCTTTTTGTGTCCAAATCCGGCTTTAAACTTCTGCCAACAATATCTGGATTTCCCCATACAGTGTTATTGAACTCTGATGCTCTCACTCTCACTTGGGACTCAGACTATCACAGTGCAGGTGCATTTATACGGAGACTTGATTACACACAGGTGGATTATCTTTATCATCATTAGTCATTTAGGTCAACATTGGATCATTCAGAGATCCTCACTGAACTTCTGGAAGAGTTTGCTGCACTGAAAGTAAGGGGGCTGAATAATTTTACGCCCAATTTTCAGTTTTGATTTGTTAAAAACGTTTGAAATATCCAATAATGCGTTTCCACTTCCTTAGTTATTGTCCCACTTGTTGTTGATTCTTCACAAAAATACCATTTTCTCTATTTATGTTTTGAAGCCTGACAATGTGGCAAAAGGTCGCAAAGTTCAAGGGGGCGAATACTTCATAAGGCACTGTATTTGTTGTCAGTGTTTTGGCATCAAACTGGTGGCTGTTGTGAAAAAGTAAACAGTTGGAAGAGTTGCAGAGTTAATTACAAATAATGCCATTGTTGGTTAGATGCTTTTCCCATTAATGTAGGCTATTTTCTCTTGAACCGTATGTTCTATCCACTAGAAACTCATGAACAATATGGACACAGATGTATAAAAAAACTATATATGAATACATTTTGTAAAAGTTATTCAAGTATAAATTACCAAAATTACGATAGATTGCCATAGATTACTAGTGCTTTTGACCAGGGCCCAATGGTAGTGCACTATGTAGGGAATAGAGTGCCATTTGGGATGCCTACTACTCTCTCCCTGTCACTTTTTGTGGTGTAAATCCACTCATAATGTGTGCCAATGAGAATACTGGTTCTGTTTGTTGTGTCATGTCACATTCAATAACTGTCTGATTAATCGCTATGCTAAGGATACATGCAGTAGGCTGCAGGATCATTTTAGTACACTATTTTCCTCCCAAAGACAGACAGAGAAAGGCCTGGAGGCTTCCACTAGCTAACCTCTAGGTTACACACACATACTGTACATGCATGTACACACACACACACACACACACACACACACACACACACACACACACACACACACACACACACACACACACACACACACACACACACACACACACACACACACACACACACACACCATAACAGAGTATGTTTGTGTGTTTCAGGTGCCTTTCTTCAACATGGTGTGTGGTTAGGCCCATGGCGGAGGGCACTGTGAGATGCTGGTTGGCTACTCAGCTGTCTACAGGTCTACTTCGGCACAGCCTGCTTCTACCTGATGATGGCGCTGTTCCTAATCGATGTCAAGTCCAGCCAGGACTTCAGAGCGCTCATCCACAATGGGTCAGCAGTAGCCCTGATTAATTTATATTGGGGAGACACAGGAGAACTACCATGACATATATGTGAATGAAAGTTTGCGTTCTACATGTAATACCCCTTTAAGGTGTTTTGTGCTAATACATCGTGTAACACCCCTCCCACTAGTACAGTACTAACGTCAATATCAACACGTCTATTTGAGGCTACGTGGGCCTATTCCTCACCTGCCTGACCAATGCACCAGTGTCCTTTTTTAACCAGCTTGTGATACTGTCCACTGCTGTGCTGTTGATTAGAGCAGTGACACACTCTAGGGGGTTGATTAGAGCAGTGACACGCTCTAGGGTGGTTGATTAGAGCAGTGTACGCTCTAGGGGGGATGATTAGAGCAGTGACGCGCTCTAGGTAGGTTGAATAGAGCAGTGACAGGCTCTAGGGGGGTTAATTAGAGCAGTGATGCGCTCTAGGTAGGTTGAATAGAGCAGTGATGGGCTCTAGGGGGGTTAATTAGAGCAGTGACGCGCTCTAGGGGGGTTAATTAGAGCAGTGACGCGCTCTAGGTAGGTTGAATAGAGCAGTGATGGGCTCTATGGGGGTTAATTAGAGCAGTGACGCGCTCTAGGGGGTTAATTAGAGCAGTGACGCGCTCTAGGTAGGTTGAATAGAGCAGTGACATGCTCTAGGGGGGTTAATTAGAGCAGTGACGCGCTCTAGGGGGATTAATTAGAGCAGTGACACGCTCTAGGGGGGTTAATTAGAGCAGTGACGCGCTCTAGGGGGTTAATTAGAGCAGTGAC
>NW_027012940.1:0-17706 GCF_036934945.1 Oncorhynchus masou masou
CTACCACGTATCCTACCAACCGATGGAGGGGCACTGCCACATATCCTGCCTCAACCCATGGAGGAGACACTACCACGTATCCTACCTCAACCCATGGAGGACACTACCACGTATCCTACCTCAACCCATGGAGGAGACACTACCACGTATCCTACCTCAACCCATGGAGGGACACTACCACGTATCCTACCTCAACCCATGGAGTAGACACTACCACGTATCCTACCTCAACCCATGGAGGAGACACTACCACGTATCCTACCTCAACCCATGGAGGAGACACTATACCACGTATCCTACCTCACCCATGGAGGAACACTGCACCCGTATCCTACCTCAGCCCATGGAGGAGACACTACCTCAACCCGTATCCTACCCCAACCCATGGAGGGGACACTACCACGTATCTACTCTCAACCCATGGAGGAGACACTACCACGTATCCTACCTCAACCCATGGAGGAGACACTACCACATATCCTACCTCAACCCATGGAGGTACGACAACCCATGGAGAGACACCAATTATCCTACCTCAACCCATGGAGTAGACACTACCACATATCTACCTCAACCCATGGAGGACACTACCAAGTATCCTGTGTTTTTTGACTTAGAAATAAATAAAAAGTCTAACTTTAAGCACCTTGCGTTGAAATGGGATAGATATTTATACACAGAGTATACCAAACACTAGGAACACCTTCCTTAATTCTAGTATTTCACAGTTGTATCAACTTGGCTGGCTGTCCTTTGGGTGGTAGACCATTAAGTAATACACACGGGAAACTGTTAAGCGTGGAAAACCCAGCAGCGTTGCAGTTCTTGACACAAACCGGTGCTCCTGGCACCTACTGCCATACCTCGTTCAAAGGCACTTAAATCTTTTGTCTTGCCCATTCACTCTCTGAATGGCACACACACACCATCCATGTTTCAATTGTCTCAAGGCTTAAACATCCTTTTTAACCTGTCTCTCCTCCCCTTCATCTACAGTGACTGAAGTGGATTTGCAAGTAACATCAATAAGGGATCATAGCTTTCACCTGGTCAGTCTGTCATGGAAAGAGCAGCTGTTCTTAATGTTTTGTACATTCGTGTATATCAGTTATACTGACATAACATACTTGTTATTCTGATGACACAGTACCCAATACCCTGAAACTACACACGGCTCATCTCCGAAGGCCTGGGCTTTGAACCGGCAACCCTCCGTTACTGGCCCACCTGTCTAGTCTCCAGCGCCTCCCCATCACCGTAGGAAGCATCAGCAGGAATACAGTTCATCCATGCTCTGACTGCGACCAACTCATTGTCATCATTGGCACCTGGACTGGTCACATCATAGGTATGTTGCTGAAGGGCAGTGATTATTTTCTTGACTGAAAAAAGCACAGTTATTCAGTCAGACCTTTTTGAGAATTTAGGAGTAGGGTCAAGAAAGATTTCCACCCTCTAGGGGTTCACAGTCGAATTGATGGCGGCATGGAGAATTCTGTGTGAATTCTGACATCTCCTTGAAGCTCAATGCCACCTCAGAAACTGTCCACGATATAGGAACACACCACACTGTCTAAGTCCATTATAATAGAACAGAGAGTACCTTAATTGTTCTCCAAGGCTTTAGATCTGTCACCAGAAGTGGATGAGGATATGGTTTAAAAGAGACAGAAATAAAATGTATCCCTTATCAACTGTCCTTCCTGTGCAGAAGTAGTCACCACAACCTGAAGACAGCTGCTGATTCTTCGTGTTTGCTCTGATATAACCCACTGTTCCCAGGCGTCATTGAAAATAAAATTTGTTCTTAACTGACTTGCCTAGTAAAATAAAGTAAAATAAATAAAAACTTTAACTAGCTAATAGATGTTTTGTAGATAAATTCTATGTGGTCAACAGTATTTTAGCACAGGAGTTTGGGTTTAGGCTGGGTTTCTGTATAGCACTTTGAGATATCAGCTGCTGTAAGAAGGGTTATATAAATACATTTGATTTGATTTTGAACATATTCATGGATATTTGCCTTCAATTAATGGGCCCTGGTGGCAATAAATTAATACAACCAAAAGCTTACCTTGACTTGGAAGAGTTCCAGTGTTGGATAGCCATAGCCAGCTAGCTAACATAGCATCTCTCTCTGTTTGAGCCAGGTGTTTGAGTAGGCTAAACTAGCTAGCTGCATTTGCTAGCTAAGTAAGTGAAAGTGGAAGTGAAAAAAAATGCAAGGGAATATAGCTTTCTCTCTCTCTTGCTTCTCCTTAATTTTTTAATAAATTAATTTGTTCAAAACTGTTCAACTATTGTCTTTCTCTCTCTTTAAGTCAAATACTAAACTACATATTATGCAGTGCTAGCTAGCTGTAGCTTATGCTTTCAGTACAATATTAATTCTGTGATCCTTTGATCGGGTGGACATGTCAGTTCATGCTGCAAGACCTCTGATAGGTTAGAGGACATTCTTCGGAAGTTGTCATAATTACTGTGTAAGTCTATGGAAGGGGGTGAGAAACATAAGCCTCCTAGGTTTTGTATTGAAGTCAATGTACCCAGAGGAGGACGGAAGCTAGCTGTCCTCCAGCTACACCATGGTGCTACCCCTTCAAAGTGCTGCCGAGGCTACTGTAGACCTTCATTGCAAAACAGTGTGTTTTAATAAATTATTTGGTGACGTGAATATATTTACTATAGTCCTATTTAAAAAAGGATTACTTATTAAAATGTTTCAAATTGGTTATTTTCTATGAAATTTACTGAGGAAGATAGTCCTCCCCTTCCTCCTCTGAGGAGCCTCCACTGATCGGTAACCAGTTTTAGCATTGTACCATGTACTTCTGAAGTAACAATTTGTTAAATGTTTTCCCAATGTCAACCTACAGTGCATTCGGAAAGTATTCAGACCCTGTGACCTTTTCCACATTTTGTTACGCTACAGCCTTATTCTAAAATTGATTAAATTGTTCCCCCCATCAATCTACACACAATACCCCATAATGACAATGTAAAATAGGTATTTAGAAATGTTTGCATTTGCAAAGTTCTCAGTACTTTGTTGAAGCATCTTTGGCAGTGATTACAGCCTCGAGTCTTCTTGGGTATGAGGCTACAAGCTTGGCACACCTGTATTTGGGTAGTTTCTCCCATTCTTCTCTGCAAATCCTCTCAAGCTCTGTCAGGTCGGACGGGGAGCATTGCTGCACAGCTATTTTCAGGTCTCTCCAGAGATGTTCGATCGGGTTCAAGTCCGGGCTCTGGCTGGGCCACTCAAGGACATTCAGAGACTTGTCCTGCGCTTGTCTTGGCTGTGTGCTTAGGGTTGTTGTCCTGTTAGAAGGTGAACCTTCACCCCAGTCTGAGGTTGTGAGTGGTCTGGAGCAGGATTTCATCAAGGATCTCTCTGTACTTTGCTCTGTTCATCTTTCGTCAATCCTGACTAGTCTCCCAGCCCCTGCCGCTGAAAAACATCCCTAAAAAATGCTGCTGCCACCACCATGCTTCACGGAAGGGATGGTGCCAGGTTTTCTCCAGACGCGACGCATGGCTTTCAATCTTGAGTTCAGTCTTGATTTCATCAGAACAGATAATCTTGTTTCTCATAGTCTGAGAGTCCTTTAGGTGCCTTTTGGAAAACACGAAGCAGGCATTCTACCATAAAGGCCTTATTGGTGGAGGGCTGCAGAGATGGTTGTCCTTCTGGAAGTTTCTCCTATCTCCACAGAGTGACAGAGCTCCAGAATTCGAGTGACCATCGGGTTCTTGGTCACCTCCCTGACCAAGGTCCTTCTCCCCCGATTGCTCAGTTTGGCCAGGCGGCCACCTCTAGGAAGAGTCTTGGTGGTTCCAATCTTCTTCCATTTAAGAATGAGGGAGTAGAGAGAGGGAGTAGAGAGAGAGAGAGAGAGAGAGAGAGAAAGCGAGAGAGAGAGAGTAGAGAGAGAGAGAGAGGGAGAGAGAGAGAGAGAGAGAAAGCCAGAGAGAGAGAGAGAGAGAAGAGAGAGAGAGTGAGAGAGAGAGAAAGCGAGAGAGAGGGAGTGAGAGAGAGAGAGAGGAGAGAGGAGTAGAGAGAGAGAGAGGGAGTAGAGAGAGAGAGAGAGAGAGAGAGAGAGAGAGAGAAAGCGAGAGAGAGAGAGAGAGAGAGAGAGAGAGAGAGAGAGAAAGAGAGAGGGAGTAGAGAGAGAGAGAGAGAGAGAGAGAGTGAGAGAGAGAGAGAGAGAGAGAGAGAGAGAGAGAGTAGAGAGAGAGAGAGAGAGAGAGAGTAGAGAGAGAGAGAGAGAGAGAGAGAGCAGAGAGAGAGAAAGTAGAGAGAGAGAGAGAGAGAGAGAGAGAGAGAGAGAAAGAGTAGAGAGAGAGAGTAGAGAGAGAGAGAGAGCACTAGCCTCATTCTGTGATCCGAGCGGCACCGTGTAGGCTTTTTCCCTGAGAGCTGGTTGCTAGCTGTATGTGTTCTGCCATTTATGTGTATTTTATTTAACTTCTACAAGTGTTATATATATACTGGCCATGATCTCACCTGAGAAAGAGAATGTAGGTAATATACTGGCCACGGTTACACCTGAGAGAGAGAAGGTAGGTAATATACTGGCCATGATCTCACCTGAGAGAGAGAAGGTAGGCAATATACTGGCCATGATCTCACCTGAGAGAGAGAAGGTAGGTAATATACTGGCCATGATCTCACCTGAGAGAGAGAGAGAGAGAGAGAGAGAAGGTAGGCAATATACTGGTCATGATCACACCTGAGAGAGAGAGAAGGTAGGCAATATACTGGCCATGATCTCACCTGAGAGAGAGAGAAGGTAGGCAATATACTGGCCATGATCTCACCTGATAGAGAGAGAGAAGGTAGGCAATATTATACTGGTCATGATCACACCTGAGAGAGAGAGAAGGTAGGCAATATACTGGCCATGATCTCACCTGAGAGAGAGAAGGTAGGCAATATACTGGCCATGATCTCACCTGAGAGAGAGAAGGTAGGTAATATACTGGCCATGATCTCACATGAGAGAGAGAAGGTAGGCAATATACTGGCCATGATCTCACCTGAGGGAGAGAAGGTAGGTAATATACTGGCCATGGTTACACCTGAGAGAGAGAAGGTAGGTAATATACTGGCCATGGTTACACCTGAGAGAGAGAAGGTAGGTAATATACTGGCCATGATCTCACCTGAGAGAGAGAAGGTAGGTAATATACTGGCCATGGTTACACCTGAGAGAGAGAAGGTAGGTAATATACTGGCCATGGTTACACCTGAGAGAGAGAAGGTAGGTAATATACTGGCCATGATCTCACCTGAGAGAGAGAAGGTAGGTAATATACTGGCCATGGTTACACCTGAGAGAGAGAAGGTAGGTAATATACTGGCCATGATCTCACCTGAGAGACAGAAGGTAGGTAATATACTGGCCATGATCTCACCTGAGAGAGAGAAGGTAGGCAATATACTGGCCATGATCTCACCTGAGAGAGAGAAGGTAGGTAATATACTGGCCATGATCTCACCTGAGAGAGAGAAGGTAGGTAATATACTGGCCACGGTTACACCTGAGAGAGAGAAGGTAGGTAATATACTGGCCATGATCTCACCTGAGAGAGAGAAGGTAGGTAATATACTGGCCACGGTTACACCTGAGAGAGAGAAGGTAGGTAATATACTGGCCATGATCTCACCTGAGAGAGAGAAGGTAGGCAATATACTGGCCATGATCTCACCTGAGAGAGAGAAGGTAGGTAATATACTGGCCATGATCTCACCTGAGAGAGAGAGAAGGTAGGTAATATACTGGCCATGATCTCACCTGAGAGAGAGAAGGTAGGTAATATACTGGCCACGGTTACACCTGAGAGAGAGAAGGTAGGTAATACACTGGCCATGATCTCACCTGAGAGAGAGAAGGTAGGTAATATACTGGCCATGGTTACACCTGAGAGAGAGAAGGTAGGTAATATACTGGCCATGGTTACACCTGGAGAGAGAAGGTAGGTAATATACTGGCCATGGTTACACCTGAGAGAGAGAAGGTAGGTAATATACTGGCCATGGTTACACCTGAGAGAGAGAAGGTAGGTAATATACTGGCCATGGTTACACCTGAGAGAGAGAAGGTAGGTAATATACTGGCCATGGTTACACCTGAGAGAGAGAAGGTAGGTACACATGGTTACACCTGAGAGAAGAAGGTAGGTAATATATGGTTACACCTGAGATCTCACCTGAGAGAAGGTAGGCAATATACTGGCCATGATCACACCTGAGAGAGAAGGTAGGTAATATACTGGCCATGGTTACACCTGAGAGAGAGAAGGTAGGTAATATACTGGCCATGGTTACACCTGAGAGAAGGTAGGTAATATAATGGCCATGATCTCACCTGAGAGAGAGAAGGTAGGTAATATACTGGCCATGGTTACACCTGAGAGAGAAGGTAGGTAATATACTGGCCATGGTTACACCTGAGAGAGAAGGTAGGTAATATACTGGCCATGGTTACACCTGAGAGAAGGTAGGTAATATACTGGTAGGTTACACCTGAGAGAGAGAAGGTAGGTAATATACTGGCCATGATCTCACCTGAGAGAGAGAAGGTAGGTAATATACTGGCCATGATCACACCTGAGAGAGAAGGTAGGTAATATACTGGCCATGATCTCACCTGAGAGAGAGAAGGTAGGTAATATACTGGTCACGGTTACACCTGAGAGAGAATGTAATATATGGCCATGGTTACACCTGAGAGAGAGAAGGTAGGTAATATACTGGCCACGGTAACACCATAGGTAATATACTCATGGTTACACCTGAGAGAGAGAAGGTAGGTAATATACTAGCCACGGTTACACCTGAGAGAGAGAGAAGGTAGGTAATATACTGCCATGATCTCACCTGAGAGAGAGAAGGTAGGTAATATACTGGCCATGATCTCACCTGAGAGAGAGAAGGGAGGTAATATCCTGGTCACGGTTACACCTGAGAGAGAGAAGGTAGGTAATATACTGGCCACGGTTCCACCTGAGAGAGAGAAGGTAGGTAATATACTGGCCATGATCTCACCTGAGAGAGAGAAGGTAGGTAATATACTGGCCATGGTTACACCTGAGAGAGAGAAGGTAGGTAATATACTGGCCATGGTTACACCTGAGAGAGAGAAGGTAGGTAATATACTGGCCATGGTTACACCTGAGACAGAGAAGGTAGGTAATATACTGGCCACGGTTACACCTGAGAGAGAGAAGGTAGGTAATATACTGGCCATGATCTCACCTGAGAGAGAGAAAGTAGGTAATATACTGGCCATGGTTACACCTGAGAGAGAGAAGGTAGGTAATATACTGGCCATGATCTCACCTGAGAGAGAGAAGGTAGGTAATATACTGGCCATGATCTCACCTGAGAGAGAGAAGGTAGGTAATATACTGTGGTTACACATGGTTACACCTGAGAGAGAGAAGGTAGGTAATATACTGGCCATGATCTCACCTGAGAGAGAGAAGGTAGGTAATATACTGACCATGATCTCACCTGAGAGAGAGAAGGGAGGTAATATGGTTACACCTGAGAGAGAGAAGGTAGGTAATATACTGACCATGGTTCCACCTGAGAGAGAAGGTAGGTAATATACTGGCCATGATCTCACCTGAGAAGGTAGGACTGGCCAGGTTACACCAGGTAATATACTGGCCATGGTTACACCTGAGAGAGAGAAGGTAGGTAATATACTGGCCATGGTTACACCTGAGACAGAGAAGGTAGGTAATATACTGGCCACGGTTACACCTGAGAGAGAGAAGGTAGGTAATATACTGGCCATGAGAGAGAGAGAAAGTAGGTATATACTGGCCATGGTTACACCTGAGAGAGAGAAGGTAGGTAATATACTGCCATGATCTCACCCTAGAGAGAGAAGGTAGGTAATATATTGGCCATGGTTACACCTGAGAGAGAGAAGGTAGGTAATATACTGGCCATGATCTCACCTGAGAGAGAGAAGGTAGGTAATATACTGGCCATGATCTCACCTGAGAGAGAGAAGGCAGGTAATATACTGGCCATGGTTACACCTGAGGGAGAGAAGGTAATATACTGGCCATGGTTACACCTGAGAGAGAAGGTAGGTAATATACTGGCCATGGTTACACCTGAGAGAGAGAAGGTAGGTAATATACTGGCCATGGTTACACCTGAGAGAGAGAAGGTAGGTAATATACTGGCCATGATCTCACCTGAAGAGAGAGAAGGTAGGTAATATACTGGCCATGATCTCACCTGAGAGAGAGAAGGTAGGTAATATACTGGCCACGGTTACACCTGAGAGAGAGAGAGAGAGAGAGAGAGAGACACAGAGAGAGAAAAAGACACAGAAGTGAAGTTAGAGAAGTTAGAGAGAGAGGTCACGATCAGATGAGCTCCTGCATTTTTTTTTAGCATTTTAGGAGTTAGATAAATCTTGGATTTTTGTCAGAACACATACTGGATTCTACCCTCTACAACATAACCCCCACTTCAAATCAAAACTTAAAACCTATAACCTGATTTTGACGGAATTACGGAATCACCTGGAAGGTTCACAACTACCAAGATTTATTTCTATACAGCAAATTCTCTGGAAAACAACAGAAACCTGAAACCCCATCCAACCTGGAATGGAGTGAGTAATGCTTAGTCTGAAACTATATTTTAAAGAAGAAAAATACACAACATTACTTTATAAGGACTGAATTCTAACATAATTCTGCCAAGCTTGATACAGCTTCAACTAGCACCTGACGTGTCCAAGTGAGAGGTGTCAAAGCCCATTAGCCCAACAATGGCAGGAGAGTCACACAGTCTACTAATTAAATGGAGAGGCCTTAGAGGCTCCCTCCGCTGTTCAGAGGTAATTAAAAATACAGTACCCTTTGCATGTAAAGAATGATAAGTCAAGAAAAAGATTACAAAAATTAAGCTCCTTATGGAAAATCAAGAGACACTTTTTGCTGACTATTACAAAAATGGGAACATCAGCAACCTTATCTTCCACACAAACCATCCCCTGGCATGGCACAGTGCTATATTAGCCACTACCCCTTTGTTAAGAGAGGGGTTAACGAGGTGGAAACTCAGAATACTTGATAACGCAGGACTCTGAGTCAAGCAATATAAATATCTATAAGTCCGGAACAGTAATTGTACAGAGTAACCCCAAAACAGTTTCAGCTGGACTTTCACCTAATCAAAGAATTAGCCCAGCAGGAGAAGCCTCCCTTGATAAAGAGCCCCCACACCGAGCGGGTCAGACCAGACCTCTTTCACTATGTAACCCCACAGACGAGCAACCCCAGCGGAGAGTCAACCTCCCAACACAGATTACCACTCCCTCATTGAAAGGAAGGACAAATTCACCCAGCTGGAGATAGGCAGGTGGAGCTGGAACAACAGGTGATCACACTTCAGTCAGCACAGACCCAGACAACAGCCCAGCACAACAACAGCCCCTTAACCAGACCAGGAGAGCTGGAGGTGGACAGAGACATATCTGCACTTTGGACAGTGGTGAGACAAATACAACAGGAGAAAGAGGAGCAGAACAGGCAACTAGAGGAGAGTATCAGACTGCTGGTGGAGGAGAGGGTGAGGGGGATGGAGGAGAGGTTGAGGGGGACGACGTGTGACAGAGAACAACCCAATAGAGAGGTGGCCACCCCCACAGAGAAGCCAGCAGAACAGCCCACCTCAGCACCCAACAAAAGTCTCGACACCACAGCAGAACAGTCCACACCAGACCCTGACCATAGAGTCGACATCACAGCAGAACAGACAAATGAAGAACCCCAAGCCCAGCGGCTCTCACCCCCTCTGAGCACCCCCTGTCAGCCACCCTGATAGCCCTTCTGACAACCCCCCCACACCCACTGAGGACAAACACAAGACACAGATTGTACTACTTATGGACTCAAATGGGAAATATATTGAAGAAAAAAACTTTTTCCCAAACACAGTGTGTCTAAACTCTGGTGTCCAAACACCCAGAACGCCCTAGACCTTCTGTCTGAGGCCAAACTAGGCTCACCCAGCCACATAATAATACACACAGGCACAAATGACCTGAGGGCACAGCAGGAAAGAGTGGCCACAGCACTGAAGGGAGTGATTGAAAAGGCTTCTTCTACTTTCCCCAACGCACAAGTTATCTCCACCCTGCTACCACGAAAAGACTTCCACCCTGCCACAATACAGCGGGTAAACGCAAGTATTTCCCATGACTGTGCCTCAAAACCAAACGTTTTCCTGGCCCACCACTCCACCCTGGACTTGAACAGCCTCTATGACCAGGTCCACCTCTACAAGGCAGCAGTGCCCATCTTTGCCCGAACTCTAAAGGACATCGCTCTCAAACGTATCCCCAACACTTCACACAGGAGCAACAGATCAATAGACACCCCACCCAGACCAGCAAGACACCCTCCCAGACCTGCAGGACCCCCCCTGGACCTACACATAGAGGACCCACGCCAAGAGGAATTACATCCAGACCACCGCACACCCAGACATATCCACACCCCTACCCCAACCAATCAACAGCCCCCACGTCAACCATGCCCACACCCCATTTAGGCCCCCTCAGATCAGACCTATGCCACTCCTGCCCACCCCCACCCCCGCAAAGAGGGCCTCAACATGGAAGCCACACATACGCCCAGGTAGTGAGCGGGCAAACAGTCCCAACCCCCACTCTCACACTCGCCCAAGCCAATGGCATGTACCAGATGCTCAGCAGGCTCTGCTCACACTTACTGGCATGAGGCCAAACCACGACAAACAACATTGGACACTTTATGGAACAAAAAGCCTTTACTATTTCATCCTGGAATATCCAAGGCCTGAGGTCATCTGCCTTTGGCCTGAAGAGCAGAAACCCGGACTTCACCAAAGAAATCGGTAATACAGACATTGTCATCCTGCAAGAAACCTGGTATAGAGGAGACAGACCCACTGGATGCCCTCTAGGTTACAGAGAGCTGGTAGTCCCATCCACCAAACTACCAGGTGTGAAACAGGGAAGGGACTCAGGGGGTATGCTAATTTGGTATAGAGCAGACCTAACTCACTCCATTAAATTAATCAAAACAGGAACATTCTACATTTGGCTAGAAATTCAAAAGGAAATTATCCTAACAGAAAAAAATGTCCTCCTGTGTGCTACCTATATCCCCCCACTAGAATCCCCATATTTTAATGAAGACAGCTTCTCCATCCTGGAGGGGGAAATCAATCATTTCCAGGCCCAGGGACATGTACTAGTCTGTGGTGACCTAAATGCCAGAACCGGACAAGAACCTGACACCCTCAGCACACAGGGGGACAAACACCTGCCTGGAGGTGACAGCATTCCCTCCCCCGTATGCCCCCCTAGGCACAACTATGACAACATAACCAACAAAAACGGGTCACAACTCCTGCAGCTCTGTCGCACGCTGGGTATGTACATAGTCAATGGTAGGCTTCGAGGGGACTCTTATGGTAGGTCCACCTACAGCTCATCTCTTGGCAGTAGTACTGTAGACTACTTTATCACTGACCTCAACCCAGAGTCTCTCAGAGCGTTCACAGTCAGCCCACTGACACCCCTATCAGACCACAGCAAAATCACAGTCTACTTAAACAGAGCAATACTCAATCATGAGGCATCAAAGCCAAAGGAACTGAGTAACATTAAGAAATGCTATAGATGGAAGGAATACAGTTTGGAAACCTATCAAAAAACAATTAGGCAACAACAAATTCAATCCCTTTTAGACAATTTCCTGGGTAAAACGTTCCACTGTAATAGTGAAGGTGTAAACTTGGCAGTAGAAAATCTTAACAGTATATTTGACCTCTCAGCTTCCCTATCAAATCTAAAAATCTCAAATAGAAAACCGAAGAAAATTAACAACAATGACAAATGGTTTGATGAAGAATGCAAAAATCTAAGAAAGAAATTTAGAAACCTGTCCAACCAAAAACATAGAGACCCGGAAAACCTGAGTCTACGCCTTCACTATGGTGAATCACTAAAACAATACAGAAATACACTACGGAAAAGAAGGAACAGCATGTTAGAAATCAGCTCAATGTAATTGAAGAATCCATAGACTCTAACCACTTCTGGGAAAATTGGAAAACACTAAACAAACAACAACAAGAAGAATTATCTATCCAAAATGGAGATGTATGGGTAAACCACTTCTCCAATCTTTTTGGCTCTATAACAAAGAATAAAGAGCAAAAACATATACATGATCAAATACAGATCTTAGAATCAACTATTAAAGACTACCAGAACCCACTGGATTCTCCAATTACATTGAATGAGTTACAGGACCAAATAAAAACCCTCCAACCCAAAAAGGCCTGTGGTGTTGATGGTATCCTCAATGAAATGATCAAATATACAGACAACAAATTCCAATTGGCTATACTAAAACTCTTTAACATCATCCTTAGCTCTGGCATCTTCCCCAATATTTGGAACCAAGGACTGATCACCCCAATCCACAAAAATGGAGACAAATTTGACCCCAATAACTACCGTGGAATATCGTCAACAGTAACCTTGGGAAAATCCTCTGCATTATCATTAACAGCAGACTCGTACACTTCCTCAATGAAAACAATGTACTGAGCAAATGTCAAATTGGCTTTTACCAAATTACCGTACAACAGACCATGTATTCACCCTGCACACCCTAATTGACAACCAAACAAACCAAAACAAAGGCAAAGTCTTCTCATGCTTTGTTGATTTCAAAAAAGCCTTCGACTCAATTTGGCATGAGGGTCTGCTATACAAACTGATGGAAAGTGGTGTTGGGGGTAAAACATACGACATCATAAAATCCATGTACACAAACAACAAGTGTGCGGTTAAAATTGGCAAAAAACACACAAATTTCTTCACACAGGGTCGTGGGGTTAGACAGGGATGCAGCTTAAGCCCCACCCTCTTCAACATATATATCAACGAACTGGCGCGGGCACTAGAAAAGTCTGCAGCACCCGGCCTCACCCTACTAGAATCTGAAGTCAAATGTCTGCTGTTTGCTGATGATCTGGTGCTTCTGTCACCAACCAAGGAGGGCCTACAGCAGCACCTAGATCTTATGCACAGATTCTGTCAGACCTGGGCCCTGACAGTAAATCTCAGTAAGACCAAAATAATGGTGTTCCAAAAAGGTCCAGTCACCAGGACCACAAATACAAATTCCATCTAGACACTGTTGCCCTAGAGCACACAAAAAACTATACATACCTTGGCCTAAACATCAGCGCCACAGGTAACTTCCACAAAGCTGTGAACGATCTGAGAGACAAGGCAAGAAGGGCATTCTATGCCATCAAAAGGAACATAAATTTCAACATACCAACTAGATTTGGCTAAAAATACTTGAATCAGTCATAGAGCCCATTGCCCTTTATGGTTGTGAGGTCTAGGGGTCCGCTCACCAACCAAGACTTCACAAAATGGGACAAACACCAAATTGAAACTCTGCACGCAGAATTCTGCAAAAATATCCTCCGTGTACAACGTAGAACACCAAATAATGCATGCAGAGCAGAATTAGGCCGATACCCACTAATTATCAAAATCCAGAAAAGAGCTGTTAAATTCTATAACCACCTAAAAGGAAGCGATTCCCAAACCTTCCACAACAAAGCCATCACCTACAGAGAGATGAACCTGGAGAAGAGTCCCCTAAGCAAGCTGGTCCTGGGGCTCTGTTCACAAACACACCCTACAGAGCCCCATGACAGCAGCACAATTAGACCCAACCAAATCATGAGAAAACAAAAAGATAATTACTTGACACATTGGAAAGAATTAACAAAAAAACAGAGCAAACTAGAATGCTATTTGGCCCTACACAGAGAGTACACAGCGGCAGAATACCTGACCACTGTGACTGACCCAAAATTAAGGAAAGCTTTGACTATGTACAGACTCAGCGAGCATAGCCTTGCTATTGAGAAAGGCCGCCGTAGGCAGACATGGCTCTCAAGAGAAGACAGGCTATGTGCTCACTGCCCACAAAATGAGGTGGAAACTGAGCTGCACTTCCTAACCTCCTGCCCAATGTATGACCATATTAGAGAGACATATTTCCCTCAGATTACACAGATCCACAAAGAATTTGAAAACAAATCCAATTTTGAAAAACTCCCATATCTACTGGGTGAAATTCCACAGTGTGCCATCAGAGCAGCAAGTTGTGACCTGTTGCCACGAGAAAAGGGCAACCAGTGAAGAACACGCACCATTGTAAATATAACCCATATCTATGCTTATTTATTTTATCTTGTGTCCTTTACCATTTGTACATTGTAAAAACACTGCATATATATATAATATGACATTTGTAATGTCTTTATTGTTTCGAAACTTCTGTATGTGTGATGTTTACTGTTAATTTTTATTGTTTATTTCACTTATATATTATCTACCTTACTTGCTTTGGCAATGTTAACACATGTTTCCCATGCCAATAAAGCCCCTTGAATTGAATTGAATTGAATGAGAGAGAGAGACGAGAGAGAGAGACAGAGAGAGAGAGAGACAGAGAGAGAGAGACAGAGAGAGAGAGAGACACACAGAGAGAGAGAGACACACAGAGAGAGAGAGACACACAGAGAGAGACAGAGAGAGAAAAGACAGACAGAGAGAGAGAGAGAGAGAGACACACACAGAGAGAGAGACAGAGAGAGAGAGACACACACACAGAAAGCAGAGACAGAGGAGAGACACACACACAGAAAGAGAGAGACGAGAGAGAAAGACACAGAGAGAAAAAGACAGAGAGAGAGAGAGAGACACAGAGAGAAAAAGACAGAGAGAGAGAGAGCACACAGAGAGAGACACACGGAGGAGAACACAGAGAGAGACACACAGAGAGAGACACAGAGAGAGAGACACAGAGAGAGAAAGACAGACAGAGAGAGAGAGAGAGAGAGACAGAGAGAGAGAGACACACACACAGAGAGAGACGAGAGAGAGACACACACGAGAGAGACACACACAGAGAGAGACAGAGAGAAAGAGACACAGAGAGAGAGACACAGAGAGAGAGAGACACACAGAGAGAGAGAGAGAGAGAGACACACAGAGAGAGAGAGAGAGAGAGAGAGGAGAGACACACAGAGAGAGAGAGAGAGAGAGACGCACAGAGAGAGACAGAGAGAGAGACACACAGAGAGAGAGAAACACACACGCAGAGAGAGAGAGTTCATATTTTAGTTTCTGAATTTCTCTTTTTGAGCTGATTCAGATCCAATAACCTGAGAATGATGCTTGTTCCCTACTACAAGGGCAATTTACTACAAGAACAATTTACTACAAGGACAATTTATCTGAAAAAAGTTAGTTAGCTTGTTGGCTTCGTATGTTCTGTATTTGTTTCTGGCGGCTGTAATGTTAGTGACTTTTACATCTCCAGCTCCGGGACACCAGGGTCATTCTGGGGGATTGTTTGTCAGCAGAGTAGGCTTCTAATTTGTGTTGTATTAAAAAAGATGTTGCTTATATCTCCAGTTTTTAAAGTGTAGTACAATTGCGTGAAATTATTACATTTTTCCAGTGCAAAATAAGTAGAAGAAACTGTTTCTGATTAAAGGCCTACTCTGTCGACCTTGTTATGACCTGATCGCATGTATTATGCATCTATACTGAGTGGACAAAACATTAGGAACACCTTCCTAATATTAAGTTGCACCCTTGTTTGTCCTCAGAACAGCCGCAAGGTGTTGAAAGCGTTCCACAGGGACGCTGGCCCATGTTGACTCTACAAGGTGTTGAAAGCGTTCCACAGGGACGCTGGCCCATGTTGACTCAATGCTTCCCACAGTTGTGTCAAGTTGACTAGATGTCCTTTGGGTCGTGGACCATTCTTGATACACACAGGAAACTGTTGAGTGTGAAAAACCCAGCAGCGTTGCAGTTCTTGGACACAAACCGGCGCGCCTGACACCTACTACCATACCCCGTTCAAAGACACTTAAATATTTAGTCTTGCCCATTCACCCTCTAAATGGCACACATACACCATCTATGTCTCTATTGTCTCAAGGCTTAACAATCCTTCTTTAACCGGTTCTCTCTCCTTCATCTACACCAGTGGTCACTCAACCTTTTCTGAGTCAAGATCACTTTCACTGTCAAAAGCAAGCTGAGATCTACGGCTCAGATATATATATATATTTTTTTTACATTAACCTCACACAAACAGTTTTGTAGGAATGAGGTTTGGGCGGTTGGACTAATGCATTATCAAATATCTCATTGGCTATATGATTGGCCTGCCAATATTGTTAATCGGTCCATATTTTATTTCAAAACTCAAGCTTTGATAACAAAATAGATCAGTTGGTTTTGCACTTGTCTGGCACGGACTACAAGGTGTGGACCACTGTGGAGCATGAATTGAAATCATTTCTTTATTTTTTATTTTACTGGACTGATGGTACCTGCATCTGATGGTCAATGAGGTCAAATCACAATGTCAGTGATCTTCCAGTCGAAAAGTCGGAGCTCTAGAAAGATGCCGAGTTTCCGACTTGGAGATTCGAGTTGGAATAACCGCTCATAAACTTGGCTGTGGCCAGGGTCATAGAAGCTCTGTTGCCACGGTGATTTGAGCTATCCGATTGGGCAGAGCAGTCGGTGCACTCGATTTAGTCACAGGGTTGCCGGTCCGCCGGAGTACGTGGAGTTTGTCTCATGGGAACACTTTCCCCACCTGTGGCGCAGGACATATGAATCATGTTCACCGACCGGCAACAGCTCAACACAATTTCAAAAAAAGTGTGCAAGCCTTTATCGTTGGCTTTTATACAGAAATATTTGGTGATCGACTAGGAATGTCGACCGGTTGGGGACCACTGATCGACACTGATTGAAGTGGATTTAACAGGTGACATCAGTAAGGTATCATAGATTCCACCTGGATTCACCTGGTCACTCTATGTCATGGAAAGAGCAAAGATGTTTCATACACTCAGTGTATTTCATGTTGCACTGTGTGCTCTATGCACAGAGTCAATTTATGATGAGGTTGAGTAGAGGTTGGCATTGTATATGCCATTCCACAGACCTTTAAACATAATATTGGTTTTCCAAAAAGCATTTTATTTTAGGGGGGAGGTCCACAAGTCACATCGCCCAGTTCGCTTCTTGTACGCCCGGTGGACTGAAACCTGATCCAGACCTGATCCAGACTTGATCCAAACCTGATCCAGACCTGATCCAGACCTGATCAAAACCTGATACAGACTTGATCCAAACCTGATCCAAACCTGATCCAGATCTAATCAGGACCTGATCCAAACCGGATACAGACTTGATCCAAACCCGATCCAGACCTGATCCAGACCTGATCTAGACCTGATTCAGACCTGATACAGACTTGATCCAGACCTGATCCAGACCTGATCCAGACCCGATCCAGAACTGATCCAGACCTGATCCAAACCTGATCCAAACCTGATCCAGACTTGATCCCAACCTGATCCAGACCTGATCCAGACCTGATCCAAACCTGATACAGACTTGATCCAAACCTGATCCAAACCTGATCCAGATCTAATCAGGACCTGATCCAAACCTGATACAGACTTGATCCAAACCCGATCCAGACCTGATCCAGACCTGATTCAGACCTGATACAGACTTGATCCAAACCTGATCCAGACCTGATCCA
>NW_027012941.1:0-17704 GCF_036934945.1 Oncorhynchus masou masou
GTAGGGGTGTAGGGGTGTAGGGGCTGGGTAGTGGGGATGGGGTGTGGGGTGTTGGGGTGTAGGGGCTGGGTAGTGAGAGTGGGGTGTTGGGGTGTAGGGGTGTAGTGGGGCTAGGGGTGTAGTGGGAGTGGGGTGTAGGGGTGTAGGGGCTGGGTAGTGATAGTGGGGTGTAGGGGCTGGGTAGTGGTAGTGGGGTGTAGTGGTGTAGGGGCTGGGTGTTGGGGTGTAGGGGCTGGGTAGTGGGAGTGGGGTGTAGGGGCTGGGTAGTGATAGTGGGGTGTTGGGGTGTTGGGGCTGGGTAGTGGGAGTGGGGTGTAGGGGTGTAGGGGCTGGGTAGTGGGAGTGGGGTGTAGGGGCTGGGTAGTGGGAGTGGGGTGTTGGGGTGTAGGGGCTGGGTAGTGAGAGTGGGGTGTAGGGGTGTAGGGGCTGGGTAGTGAGAGTGGGGTGTAGGGGTGTAGGGGCTGGGTGTTGGGGTGTAGGGGCTGGGTAGTGGGAGTGGGGTGTAGGGGCTGGGTAGTGATAGTGGGGTGTTGGGGTGTAGGGGCTGGGTAGTGGGAGTGGGGTGTAGGGGCTGGGTAGTGGGAGTGGGGTGTAGGGGTGTAGGGGCTGGGTAGTGGGAGTGGGGTGTTGGGGTGTAGGGGCTGGGTAGTGGGAGTGGGGTGTAGGGGTGTAGGGGCTGGGTAGTGAGAGTGGGGTGTAGGGGTGTAGGGGCTGGGTAGTGGGAGTGGGGTGTTGGGGTGTAGGGGCTGGGTAGTGAGAGTGGGGTGTAGGGGTGTAGGGGCTGGGTAGTGGAGTGGGGGTGTTGGGGTGTAGGGGCTGGGTAGTGGGAGTGGGGGTGTAGGGGTGTAGGGGCTGGGTAGTGAGAGTGGGGTGTAGGGGTGTAGGGGCTGGGTAGTGGGAGTGGGGTGTTGGGGTGTAGGGGCTGGGTAGTGGGAGTGGGGTGTTGGGTGTAGGGGCTGGGTAGTGGGAGTGGGGTGTTGGGGTGTAGGGGCTGGGTAGTGGGAGTGGGGTGTAGGGTGTAGGGGCTGGGTAGTGGGGTGTTGGGGTGTAGGGGCTGGGTAGTGGGAGTGGGGTGTAGGGGTGTAGGGGCTGGGTAGTGGGAGTGGGGTGTAGGGGTGTAGGGGTGTAGGGGCTGGGTAGTGAGAGTGGGGTGTTGGGGTGTAGGGGCTGGGTAGTGAGTGGGGTGTAGGGGTGTAGGGGCTGGGTAGTGGGAGTGGGGCTGGTGGTGTAGGGGCTGGGTAGTGGGAGTGGGGTGTAGGGGTGTAGGGGCTGGGTAGTGATAGTGGGGTGTAGGGGCTGGGTAGTGGTAGTGGGGTGTAGTGGTGTAGGGGCTGGGTAGTGGGAGTGGGGTGTTGGGGTGTAGGGGCTGGGTAGTGAGAGTGGGGTGTAGGGGCTGGGTGTTGGGAGTGGGGTGTTGGGGTGTAGGGGCTGGGTAGTGGGAGTGGGGTGTTGGGGTGTAGGGGCTGGGTAGTGAGAGTGGGGTGTTGGGGTGTAGGGGCTTTGGTGTTGGGGTGTAGGGGCTGGGTGTTGGGGTGTGGGGCTGGGTGTTGGGGTGTAGGGGCTGGGTAGTGGGAGTGGGGTGTTGGGGTGTAGGGGCTGGGTAGTGGGAGTGGGGTGTAGGGGTGTAGGGGCTGGGTAGTGGTAGTGGGGTGTAGGGGCTGGGTAGTGGGAGTGGGGTGTAGGGGTGTAGGGGCTGGGTAGTGGGAGTGGGGTGTTGGGGTGTAGGGGCTGGGTAGTGATAGTGGGGTGTTGGGGTGTTGGGGCTGGGTAGTGAGATTGGGGTGTAGGGGTGTAGGGGCTGGGTAGTGGGAGTGGGCGTAGGGGCTGGGGTGATAGTGGGGTGTTGGGGTGTAGGGGCTGGGTAGTGGGAGTGGGGTGTAGGGGCTGGGTAGTGATAGTGGGGTGTTGGGGTGTAGGGGCTGGGTAGTGAGAGTGGGGTGTAGGGGTGTAGGGGCTGGGTAGTGGGAGTGGGGTGTAGGGGTGTAGGGGCTGGGTAGTGGGAGTGGGGTGTAGGGGTGTAGGGGCTGGGTAGTGGGGTGTTGGGGTGTAGGGGCTGGGTAGTGAGAGTGGGGTGTTGGGGTGTAGGGGCTGGGTAGTGGGAGTGGGGTGTTGGGGTGTAGGGGCTGGGTAGTGGGAGTGGGGTGTGGGGTGTAGGGGCTGGGTAGTGGGGTGTTGGGGTGTAGGGGCTGGGTAGTGGTGGGGTGTTGGGGTGTAGGGGCTGGAGTAGTGGGAGTGGGGCGTAGGGGGCTGGGTAGTGGGAGTGGGGTGTAGGGGTGTAGGGGGCTGGGTAGTGGGGTGTTGGGGTGTAGGGGCTGGGTAGTGAGAGTGGGGTGTTGGGGTGTAGGGGCTGGGTAGTGGGGTGTTGGGGTGTAGGGGTGTAGGGGCTGGGTAGTGAGAGTGGGTGTAGGGGTGTAGGGGGCTGGGTAGTGGGAGTGGGGTGTAGGGGTGTAGGGGCTGGGTAGTGGGAGTAGGTGTAGGGGCTGGGTAGTGAGAGTGGGGTGTTGGGGTGTAGGGGCTGGGTAGTGGGAGTGGGGGTGTAGGGGGTGTAGGGGCTGGGTAGTGGGGTGTTGGGTTGTGGGGGCTGGGTAGTGAGAGTGGGGTGTTGGGGTGTAGGGGCTGGGTAGTGGGGTGTTGGGGTGTAGGGGCTGGGTAGTGGGGTGTTGGGGTGTAGGGGCTGGGTAGTGAGAGTGGGGTGTAGGGGTGTAGGGGCTGGGTAGTGGGAGTGGGGTGTAGGGGTGTAGGGGTGCTTAGGGGCTGGGTAGTGGGAGTGGGGTGTAGGGGTGTAGGGGCTGGGTAGTGGGAGTGGGATGTAGGGGCTGGGTAGTGATAGTGGGGTGTTGGGGTGTAGGGGCTGGGTAGTGGGAGTGGGGTGTGAGGGGGCTGGGTAGTGATAGTGGGGTGTTGGGGTGTAGGGGCTGGGTAGTGATAGTGGGGTGTTGGGGTGTAGGGGCTGGGTAGTGGGAGTGGGGGTGTAGGGGCTGGGTAGTGGTAGTGGGGTGTTGGGGTGTAGGGGCTGGGTAGTGAGAGTGGGGTGTAGGGGTGTAGGGGTGTAGGGGCTGGGTAGTGGGAGTGGGGTGTAGGGGCTGGGTAGTGGGTGTAGGGGTGTAGGGGCTGGGTGGTGATAGTGGGGGTGTTGGGGTGTAGGGGCTGGGTAGTGATAGTGGGGTGTTGGGGTGTAGGGGCTGGGTAGTGGGAGTGGGGTGTAGGGGCTGGGTAGTGGTAGTGGGGTGTTGGGGTGTAGGGGCTGGGTAGTGAGAGTGGGGGTGTGGGGTGTGGGGGGCTGGGTAGTGGGAGTGGGGTGTAGGGGCTGGGTAGTGGTAGTGGGGTGTAGTGGTGTAGGGGCTGGGTAGTGGGAGTGGGGTGTAGGTGGTGTAGGGGCTGGGTAGTGAGTGGGGTGTAGGGGTGTAGGGGCTGGGTAGTGGGAGTGGGGTGTAGTGGTGTAGGGGCTGGGTAGTGAGAGTGGGGTGTAGGGGTGTAGGGGCTGGGTAGTGGGAGTGGGGTGTAGGGGCTGGGTAGTGATAGTGGGGTGTTGGGGTGTAGGGGCTGGGTAGTGGGAGTGGGGTGTAGGGGCTGGGTAGTGGTAGTGGGGTGTTGGGGTGTAGGGGCTGGGTAGTGAGAGTGGGGTGTAGGGGTGTAGGGGCTGGGTAGTGGGAGTGGGGTGTAGGGGTGTAGGGGCTGGGTAGTGAGATTGGGGTGTAGGGGTGTAGGGACTGGGTAGTGGGAGTGGGGTGTAGGGGCTGGGTAGTGGGTGTAGGGGTGTAGGGGCTGGGTACATTTACATTACATTTAAGTCATTTAGCAGACGCTCTTATCCAGAGCGACTTACAAATTGGTGAATTCACCTTCTGACATCCAGTGGAACAGCCACTTTACAATAGTGCATCTAAGTCATTAAGGGGGGGGTGAGAAGGATTACTTATCCTATCCTAGGTATTCCTTGAAGAGGTGGGGTTTCAGGTGTCTCCGGAAGGTGGTGATTGACTCCGCTGTCCTGGCGTCGTGAGGGAGTTTGTTCCACCATTGGGGAGCCAGAGCAGCGAACAGTTTTGACTGGGCTGAGCGGGAACTGTACTTCCTCTCAATGGTAGGGAGGCGAGCAGGCCAGAGGAGGATGAACGCAGTGCCCTTGCTTGGGTGTAGGGCCTGATCAGAGCCTGGAGGTACTGCGGTGCCGTTCCCCTCACAGCTCCCGTGGCAAGCACCATGGTCTTGTAGCGGATGCGAGCTTCAACTGGAAGCCAGTGGAGGCGGAGGAGCGGGGTGACGTGAGAGAACTTGGGAAGGTTGGACACCAGACGGGCTGCGGCGTTCTGGATGAGTTGCAGGGGTTTAATGGCACAAGGCAGGGAGCCCAGCCAACAGCGAGTTGCAGTAATCAGACGGGAGATGACAAGTGCCTGGATTAGGACCTGCGCCGCTTCCTGGGTGAGGCAGGGTCGTACTCTGCGGATGTTTGCAGAGCATGAACCTACAGGAACGGGCCACCGCCATGATGTTGGTTGAGAACGACAGGGTGTTGTCCAGGATCACGCCAAGGTTCTTAGCGCTCTGGGAGGAGGACACAATGGAGTTTGTCAACCGTGATGGCGAGATCATGGAACGGGCAGTCCTTCCCCGGGAGGAAGAGCAGCTCCGTCTTGCCGAGGTTCAGCAGGTGGTGATCCGTCATCCACACTGATATGTCTGCCAGACATGCAGAGATGCGATTCGCCACCTGGTCATCAGAAGGGAAAGGAGAAGATTAATTGTGTGTCGTCTGCATAGCAATGATAGGAGAGACCATGTGAGGTTATGACAGAGCCAAGTGACTTGGTGTATAGCGAGAATAGGAGAGGGCCTAGAACAGAGCCCTGGGGGACACCAGTGGTGAGAGCGCGTGGCGAGGAGACAGATTCTCGCCACGCCACCTGGTAGGAGCGACCTGTCAGGTAGGACGCAATCCAAGCGTGGGCCGCGCCGGAGATGCCCAACTCGGAGAGGGTGGAGAGGAGGATCTGATAGTGGGGTGTAGGGGCTGGGTAGTGATAGTGGGGTGTTGGGGTGTAGGGGCTGGGTAGTGGGAGTGGGGTGTTGGGGTGTAGGGGCTGGGTAGTGGGTGTGGGGTGTTGGGGCTGGGTTGTGGTTGTGGGGTGTTGGGGTGTTGGGGCTGGGTAGTGAGAGTGGGGTGTAGGGGTGTAGGGGCTGGGTAGTGGGAGTGGGGGTGTTGGGGTGTAGGGGCTGGGTAGTGAGAGTGGGGTGTTGGGGTGTAGGGGCTGGGTAGTGATAGTGGGGTGTAGGGGTGTAGGGGCTGGGTAGTGGGAGTGGGGTGTTGGGGTGTAGGGGCTGGGTAGTGAGAGTGGGGTGTTGGGGTGTAGGGGCTGGGTAGTGAGAGTGGGGTGTTGGGGTGTAGGGGCTGGGTAGTGAGAGTGGGGTGTAGGGGTGTAGGGGCTGGGTAGTGGGAGTGGGGTGTTGGGGTGTAGGGGCTGGGTAGTGGGAGTGGGGTGTTGGGGTGTAGGGGCTGGGTAGTGAGAGTGGGGTGTTGGGGTGTAGGGGCTGGGTAGTGAGTGGGGTGTTGGGGTGTAGGGGCTGGGTAGTGAGAGTGGGGTGTTGGGGTGTAGGGGCTGGGTAGTGGGAGTGGGGTGTTGGGGTGTAGGGGCTGGGTAGTGGGAGTGGGGTGTTGGGGTGTAGGGGCTGGGTAGTGATAGTGGGGTGTTGGGGTGTAGGGGCTGGGTAGTGGGAGTGGGGTGTAGGGGGCTGGGTAGTGGGAGTGGGGTGTAGGGGTGTAGGGGCTGGGTAGTGATAGTGGGGTGTAGGGGCTGGGTAGTGGGAGTGGGGTGTAGGGGTGTAGGGGCTGGGTAGTGATAGTGGGGTGTAGGGGCTGGGTAGTGGGAGTGGGGTGTAGGGGTGTAGGGGCTGGGTAGTGATAGTGGGGTGTAGGGGCTGGGTAGTGATAGTGGGGTGTAGGGGCTGGGTAGTGGGAGTGGGGTGTAGGGGCTGGGTAGTGGGAGTGGGGTGTAGGGGTGTAGGGGCTGGGTAGTGGGAGTGGGGTGTAGGGGCTGGGTGTTGGGGTGTAGGGGCTGGGTAGTGGGAGTGGGGTGTAGGGGCTGGGTAGTGGGAGTGGGGTGTAGGGGCTGGGTAGTGGGAGTGGGGTGTTGGGGTGTAGGGGGCTGGGTAGTGGGAGTGGGGTGTAGGGGTGTAGGGGCTGGGTAGTGAGGTGGGGTGTAGGGGCTGGGTAGTGGGAGTGGGGTGTTGGGGTGTGGGGGCTGGGTAGTGGGAGTGGGGTGTAGGGGCTGGGTAGTGGGAGTGGGGTGTAGGGGCTGGGTAGTGGGAGTGGGGTGTAGGGGCTGGGTAGTGTTAGTGGGGTGTTGGGGTGTAGGGGCTGGGTAGTGGGAGTGGGGTGTAGGGGCTGGGTAGTGGGAGTGGGGTGTAGGGGCTGGGTAGTGGGAGTGGGGTGTTGGGGTGTAGGGGCTGGGTAGTGGTAGTGGGAGTGGGGTGTAGGGGCTGGGTAGTGGGAGTGGGGTGTTGGGGTGTAGGGGCTGGGTAGTGGGAGTGGGGTGTAGGGGTGTAGGGGCTGGGTAGTGGGAGTGGGGTGTAGGGGCTGGGTAGTGGGAGTGGGGTGTAGGGGTGTAGGGGCTGGGTAGTGGGAGTGGGGGTGTAGGGGTGTGGGGGCTGGGTAGTGGGAGTGGGGTGGGGTGTAGGGGCTGGGTAGTGGGAGTGGGGTGTAGGGGTGTAGGGGCTGGGTAGTGGGAGTGGGGTGTTGGGGTGTAGGGGCTGGGTAGTGATAGTGGGGTGTAGGGGTGTAGGGGCTGGGTAGTGGGAGTGGTGTAGGGGGTGTAGGGGCTGGGTAGTGATAGTGGGGGTGTAGGGGTGTAGGGGCTGGGTAGTGGGAGTGGGGTGTAGGGGTGTAGGGGCTGGGTAGTGGGAGTGGGGTGTAGGGGTGTAGGGGCTGGGTAGTGGGAGTGGGGTGTTGGGGTGTAGGGGCTGGGTAGTGGGAGTGGGGTGTTGGGGTGTAGGGGCTGGGTAGTGGGGTGTTGGGGTGTAGGGGCTGGGTAGTGGGAGTGGGGTGTTGAAGTGTACATGCTGGGGACGGAGAGGGGGATGTTGGGGCGTTGGGGTATACGGGCTGGGGACTGAGAGTGGGGTGTACCGGACTGGACTGGGGGCGGGGGGCTTTATCCTACAGCTATTAGGAGGTAATTAAGTCCTAACACCTGAGAGCCTCCCATGGCTACTATAACACAACTGCAAATGGAAAGCTTACAATCTCCTTTGACAGCAGGACAAATTGAATGGAACTCATTGGGCTTTAGCCATTATTACAGGACCAGTCTGGCTAGGAGAAAAGAGAAAAGGGATTTGTTGGAGGTTGTGAGGGGTTGTGGTTGGTTCGCTGCGAGGTGTGTGTGTGTGTGTGTGTGTGTGTGTGTGTGTGAAGGGTAAGAAAGGGGGTCTGGGAAGGGGATTGAGGTGTTTGAGGGGCGCAGAGGGATTTGTTTTAAGGTGTCAGCTCCTCTTTAACAGCAACCCTGAGATTTGCTTTCGCCAAATGTTACAAATGTTCCGACAACCTGTTCTGTGATCCTCTGGGGTCAGGCTGGGGGGCGTGGGGGTGGGGGTTCAGGCTGGGGGCGTGGGGGATGGGGGGGGTTCAGGCTGGGGGGCGTGGGGGATGGCATGGGGTACAAAGGGCTTTACACTCACAGATATAAACACCAGCATGGGGATGAATATATTCACGCCTGCATTCACACGCTATAGGAGCTCCAGATGCTATCTATCTATACTGTACTGAGACCTGCTGCTATCTATCTATACTGTACTGAGACCTGCTGCTATCTATCTATACTGTACTGAGACCTGCTGCTATCTATCTATACTGTACTGAGACCTGCTGCTATCTATCTATACTGTACTGAGACCTGCTGCTATCTATCTATACTGTACTGAGACCTGCTGCTATCTATCTATACTGTACTGAGACCTGCTGCTATCTATACATACTGTACTGAGACCTGCTGCTATCTATCTATACTGTACTGAGACCTGCTGCTATCTATCTATACTGTACTGAGACCAGACCTGCTATCTATCTATACTGTACTGAGACCTGCTGCTATCTATCTATACTGTACTGAGACCAGACCTGCTATCTATCTATACTGTACTGAGACCTGCTGCTATCTATCTATACTGTACTGAGACCTGCTGTTATCTATACATACTGTACTGAGACCTGCTGCTATCTATCTATACTGTACTGAGACCTGCTGCTATCTATCTATACTGTACTGAGACCTGCTGCTATCTATCTATACTGTACTGAGACCTGCTGCTATCTATCTATACTGTACTGAGACCTGCTGCTATCTATGCATACTGTACTGAGACCTGCTGCTATCTATCTATACTGTACTGAGACCTGCTGCTATCTATCTATACTGTACTGAGACCTGCTGCTATCTATCTATACTGTACTGAGACCTGCTGCTATCTATCTATACTGTACTGAGACCTGCTGCTATCTATCTATACTGTACTGAGACCTGCTGCTATCTATACATACTGTACTGAGACCTGCTGCTATCTATCTATACTGTACTGAGACCTGCTGCTATCTATACATACTGTACTGAGACCTGCTGCTATCTATCTATACTGTACTGAGACCTGCTGCTATCTATACACACTGTACTGAGACCTGCTGTACTGTGAGACCTGCTGCTATCTATCTATACTGTACTGAGACCTGCTGCTATCTATCTATACTGTACTGAGACCTGCTGCTATCCATCTATACTGTACTGAGACCTGCTGCTATCTATCTATACTGTACTGAGACCTGCAGCTATCTATCTATACTGTACTGAGACCTGCTGCTATCTATCTATACTGTACTGAGACCTGCTGCTATCTATCTATACTGTACTGAGACCTGCTATCTATCTATACTGTACTGAGACCTGCTGCTATCTATACATACTGTACTGAGACCTGCTGCTATCTATCTATACTGTACTGAGACCTGCTGCTATCTATCTATACTGTACTGAGACCTGCTGCTATCTATCTATACTGTACTGAGACCTGCTGCTATCTATCTATACTGTACTGAGACCTGCTGCTATCTATCTATACTGTACTGAGACCTGCTGCTATCTATACACACTGTACTGAGACCTGCTGCTATCTATCTATACTGTACTGAGACCTGCTGCTATCTATCTATACTGTACTGAGACCTGCTGCTATCTATCTATACTGTACTGAGACCTGCTGCTATCTATCTATACTGTACTGAGACCTGCTGCTATCTATCTATACTGTACTGAGACCTGCTGCTATCTATCTATACTGTACTGAGACCTGCTGCTATCTATCTATACTGTACTGAGACCTGCTGCTATCTATCTAGACCTGCTGCTATCTATCTATACTGTACTGAGACCTGCTGCTATCTATCTATACTGTACTCAGACCTGCTGCTATCTATATATACTGTACTGAGACCTGCTGCTATCTATCTATACTGTCCTGAGACCTGCTGCTATCTATGCTACTGTACTGAGACCTGCTGCTATCTATCTATACTGTACTGAGACCTGCTGCTATCTATCTATACTGTACTGAGACCTGCTGCTATCTATCTATACTGTACTGAGACCTGCTGCTATCTATCTATACTGTACTGAGACCTGCTGCTATCTATCTATACTGTACTGAGACCTGCTGCTATATCTATACTGTCTATCTATACTGTACTGAGACCTGCTGCTATCTATCTATACTGTACTGAGTTCTGCTGCTATCTATCTATACTGTACTAGGACCTGCTGCTATCTATCTATACTGTACTGAGACCTGCTGCTATCTATCTATACTGTACTGAGACCTGCTGCTATCTATCTATACTGTACTGAGACCTGCTGCTTTATCTATCTATACTGTACTGAGACCTGCTGCTATCTATACATACTGTACTGAGACCTGCTGCTATCTATCTATACTGTACTGAGACCTGCTGCTATCTATCTATACTGTACTGAGACTGTACTGCTGCCTATCTATCTATACTGTACTGAGACCTGCTGCTATCTATCTATACTGTACTGAGACCTGCTGCTATCTATCCTATACTGTACTGAGACTGCTGCTATCTATCTATACTGTACTGAGACCTGCTATCTATCTATACTGTACTGAGACCTGCTGCTATCTATACATACTGTACTGAGACCTGCTGCTATCTATCTATACTGTACTGAGACCTGCTGCTATCTATCTATACTGTACTGAGACCTGCTGCTATCTATCTATACTGTACTGAGACCTGCTGCTATCTATACACACTGTACTGAGACCTGCTGCTATCTATCTATACTGTACTGAGACCTGCTGCTATCTATCTATACACACTGTACTGAGACCTGCTGCTAACTATCTATACTGTACTGAGACCTGCTGCTATCTATCTATACTGTACTGAGACCTGCTGCTATCTATCTATACTGTACTGAGACCTGCTGCTATCTATCTATACTGTACTGAGACCTGCTGCTATCTATACATACTGTACTGAGACCTGCTGCTATCTATACATACTGTACTGAGACCTGCTGCTATCTATACATACTGTACTGAGACCTGCTGCTATCTATACATACTGTACTGAGACCTGCTGCTATCTATACATACTGTACTGAGACCTGCTGCTATCTATCTATACTGTACTGAGACCAGGCCTTATTCTGGGTCGTACATGTGTGACCAAAATCTAGTGTGAACAAAGATGCAGTACATTTGTTAGACGAGGGATGTCCGTTATTTTGGAGTCAGAGCAGGAGTGATCATTATATAGGAGATTTGAAGGGAGATTTCGGTATATAAAAGAGATATCCCCTTCAAGTACTCATCGAGATGACGTGAAATAGATTAAACCTTATCTGAACCCACTTTGCTTCAAGAGCAGCTAAAAGCAATCAATCTACTTAGGTGTACTTAACTAAGTTAGCTACATAGGCAGGTCAGTGTAATGTCAGCCTAGGCAGTCATTGTTAAATACGTTCTAAATTCTAAATACGTTCCAATTTGCAAACGAATTCATTATTTAACAGTCCCATCTCTCTCGTAGATTTAAACAGCTGTCTCCATTGTACGTTTTTAGCAAGATCTTTGCAATTGTGCACACTTGAAACGTCTTTATAGAATAGAACAGGATGTAACTTTATTTTAAATTTTTCTTTGTCATCACCTTACGAGAACGACAATTAAACACATACACATGGTACACATGAGGAACAGTCAGCATGGTACACCTTTACTGTAAACACATAGAGAACAGTCAGCCTGGTACTCTGTTACTGTAAACACAGATAACAGTCAGCATGGTACACCTTTACTGTAAACACATAGAGAACAGTCAGCCTGGTACTCTGTTACTGTAAACACAGAGAACAGTCAACATGGTACACCTTTACTGTAAACACATAGAGAACAGTCAGCCTGGTACACTGTTACTGTAAACACATAGAGAACAGTCAGCCTGGTACTCTGTTACTGTAAACACATAGAGAACAGTCAGCCTGGTACACCTTTACTGTAAACACATAGAGAACAGTCAGCCTGGTACTCTGTTACTGTAAACACAGAGAACAGTCAGCATGGTACACCTTTACTGTAAACACATAGAGAACAGTCAGCCTGGTACTCTGTTACTGTAAACACAGAGAACAGTCAGCATGGTACACCTTTACTGTAAACACATAGAGAACAGTCAGCCTGGTACACTGTTACTGTAAACACATAGAGAGCAGTCAGCCTGGTACACTGTTACTGTAAACACATAGAGAGCAGTCAGCCTGGTACTCTGTTACTGTAAACACAGAGAACAGTCAGCATGGTACACCTTTACTGTAAACACATAGAGAGCAGTCAGCCTGGTACTCTGTTACTGTAAACACATAGAGAACAGTCAGTCTGGTACACCTTACTGTTACATAGAGGGAACAGTCAGCCTGGTACACTGTTACTGTAAACACATGAGAACAGTCAGCCTGATACACTGTTACTGTAAACACATAGAGAACAGTCAGCCTGGTACTCTGTTACTGTAAACACAGAGAACAGTCAGCATGGTACACCTTTACTGTAAACACATAGAGAACAGTCAGCCTGGTACACTGTTACTGTAAACACATAGAGAACAGTCAGCCTGATACACTGTTACTGTAAACACATAGAGAACAGTCAGCCTGGTACTCTGTTACTGTAAACACAGAGAACAGTCAGCATGGTACACCTTTACTGTAAACACATAGAGAACAGTCAGCCTGGTACACTGTTACTGTAAACACATAGAGAACAGTCAGCCTGGTACTCTGTTACTGTAAACACATAGAGAACAGTCAGCCTGGTACACTGTTACTGTAAACATGAATTTCCTCCCTGACTGTGTTGAATGACAGCGATACTGACTGATGACTGTGTTAGCATCATATAGAGAGAACCCAGCCTGTCCCCGTTCTGTGGTTATTAGCATCATATAGAGAGAACCCAGCCTGTCCCCGTTCTGTGGTAATTAGCATCATTATAGAGAGAACCCAGCCTGTCCCGTTCTGTGGTTATTAGCATCATATAGAGAGAACCCAACCTATCCCCGTTCTGTGGTCATTAGCATCATATAGAGAGAACCAAGCCTGTCCCCGTTCTGTGGTCATTAGCATCATATAGAGAGAACCAAGCCTGTCCCCGTTCTGTGGTCATTAGCATCATATAGAGAGAACCAAGCCTGTCCCCGTTCTGTGGTCATTAGCATCATATAGAAGGCAAGCCTGTCCCGTTCTGTGGTCATTAGCATCATATAGAGAGAACCAAGCCTGTCCCCGTTCTGTGGTCATTAGCATCATATAGAGAGAACCAAGCCTGTCCCCGTTCTGTAGTCATTAGCATCATTATAGAGAACCAAGCCTGTCCGTTCTGTGGTTATTAGCATCATATAGAGAGAACCCAGCCTATCCCGTTCTGTGGTTATTAGCATCACATAGAGAGAACCCAGCCTGTCCCGTTCTGTGGTTATTAGCATCACATAGAGAACCAAGCCTGTCCCCGTTCTGTGGTTATTAGCATCACATAGAGAGAACCCAGCCTGTCCCGTTCTGTGGTTATTAGCATCACATAGAGAGAACCCAGCCTGTCCCCGTTCTGTAGTTATTAGCATCATTATAGAGAGAACCAAGCCTGTCCCGTTCTGTGGTTATTAGCATCATATAGAGAGAACCCAGCCTATCCCCGTTCTGTGGTTATTAGCATCATATAGAGAGAACCAAGCCTGTCCCATTGTCAGGCATAGGTGGAATTGGTGGCAGGGAAGTCAGACGCAGGAGAGTCAAACGGAGTGTAAAATGGAGTCTTTTAATAAAGTCCATGTAACATGCTCCATAACACTAAAAGGTACATACATAAACAAACATGGGTATGAGGACCCAACGCGCACCTATACAACATAAAACTACACGGACAATAAAACAATCTCTGACAAAGACGTGAGGGGAAACAGAGGGTTAAATACACAACAGGTAATGAATGGGATTGAAAACAGGCGTGTGGGAAGACAAGACAAAACCAATGGATAAATGAAACATGGATCAATGATGGCTAGAAGACCGGTGACGTCGAACGCTGAGCACCGCCCGAACAAGGAGAGGCAACGACTTCGGCAGAAGTCGTGACAATAATACTGTAGTTATTAGCATCATTATAGAGAGAACCAAGCCTGTCCCGTTCTGTGGTTATTAGCAGCATATGTAAAATTCCTCCACTCTCGCTCCCCTACGCCCCCCCCCCCACACACACAGACAGACAAACACACACATCCTCATTGCACCTAACGAGTCTATTTCCATCCCTCCTCTATCCACACTTACAGTCGTCACACACACACACACATACTGTCACCACACACACACACACACACATACTGTCACCACACACACACACAGACATACTGTCACCACACACACACACATACTGTCACCACACACACACACACATACTGTCACAACACACACACACACACACACACCACACACACACACACACACACACACACACATACTGTCACCACACACACACACACACACACACATACTGTCACCACACACACACACATACTGTCACCAAACACACACACATCACCACACACACACACACTGTCACCACACACACACACACATACTGTCACCACACACACACACACATACTGTCACCACACAAACACACACACACACACATACTGTCACCACACACACACACACATACTAATCACCACACACACCACACAAACACACACACACACATACTGTCACCACACACACACACATACTGTCACACACACACACACACACACACACACACATACTGTCACACACACACACTGTCACACACACACATACTGTCACCACACACACACACACACATACTGTCACCACACACACACACACACACACATACTGTCACCACACACACACACACACATACTGTCACCACACACACACACACATACTGTCACCACACACACACACACACACATACTGTCACCACACACACATACTGTCAACACACACACACACACACATACTGTCACCACACATACACACATACTGTCACCACACACACACACACACACACACACACACATACTGTCACCACACACACACACACATACTGTCACCACACACACACACACATACTGTCACCACACACACACACACACACATACTGTCATCACACACACATACTGTCACACACACACACACACACACACACACACACACACATCACCACACACACACACATGCTGTCACCACACACTGTCAACAACACATACACACACACACACACACACACACACACACACATACACACACACACACACACACACACACACACACTGTCACCACACACACACACACACATACTGTCACCACAAACACACACATACACACACACACACACACTGTCACCACACACACACACACATACTGTCACACACACACACACACACACACATGTCACCACACACACACACATCACCTCACACACACACACACACACACACACACACATACACACACACACACACACACACACATACTGTCACCACACACACACACATACTGTCACACCACACACACACACATGCACAATCACAAACACACACACACATCACCACACACACACACACACACATACTGTCACACACACCACACACACACACACACACATACTGTCACCACACACACACACACATACTGTCACCACACACACACACACACACACACACACACACACACACACACACACACACACACACATACTGTCACACACACACACACACATACTGTCACCCACACACACACACATACTGTCACCACACACACACACACACATCACCACACACACACTGTCACCACACACACAACGCACATGCTGTCACCACACACATGCTGTCACACACACACACATTCTGTCACCACACACACACACCTGTCACCACACACACACACACACACACATACAGTCACCACACACCACACACGCACATTTATACTGTCACCACACACACATACTGTCACACACACATACTGTCACCACACACACATACTGTCACCACAAACACACACATACTGTCACCACACACACACACACACTGTCACCACACACACACACACACACACATGCACACACACACACACACACACACACACACACACACACACACGCACACACACACACATGCACACACACACACACACACACACACACACACACACACACACACACACACACACACACACACACACACACACACACACACACACACACATACACACACACACACACACACACACACATCACCACACACACACACACTGTCACCACACACACACACACACACATACTGTCACCACACACACACACACATACTGTCACCAAACACACACACACACTGCATGCTGTCACCACACACACACATACTGTCACCACACACACACACATATACTGTCACCACACAAACACACACATACTGTCACCACACACACATACACATACTGTCACCACACACACACACACATCTGTCACCACACACACACACTGTCACACACACACACACACATGCTGTCACCACACACACACACACACACACACACATACTGTCACCACACACATGCCTGTCACAACACACACACACCCCATACACTGTCACTGTCACCACACACACACACACTGTCACCAAACACACACTGCACCATCACCACACACCACACACACACACATACTGTCACCACACATACACACATACTGTCACCACACACACACACACACACACACACACATACTGTCACCACACACACACACACATACTGTCACCACACACACACACACACACACATTCTGTCAACACACACACACACACACACACACACACACCATGCTGTCACCACACACACACATACTGTCACCACACACACACACACACACACACATACTGTCACCACACACACACACACACACATACTGTCACCACACACACACACATACTGTCACCACACACACACACACATACTGTCACCACACACACACACACACATACTGTCACCACACACACACACACATACTGTCACCACACACACACACACATACTGTCACCACACACAAACATACTGTCACCACACACACATACTGTCAACACACACACACACACACACACACACACACACACACACACACACACACACACACACACACACACACACACACACACACACACACACATACAGTCACCACACACACACGCACATACTGTCACCACACACACACACACACACACACACACACACACACATACTGTCACCACACACACACACACACACACACATGCACACACACACACACACACACACACACACACACACACACACACACCCACACACACACACATACACAACCCACACACACACACACACACACACACACACACACACACACACACACACACACACACACACACACACACACACACACACACACACACACACACACACACACACACACACACACACATACTGTCACCACACACACACACACATACTGTCACCACACACACACACACACACACATACTGTCACCACACACACACACAGACATACTGTCACCACACACACACACACATACTGTCACCACACACACACATACTGTCACAACACACACACACACACACACACATACTGTCACCACACACACACACACACATACTGTCACCACACACACACACATACTGTCACCAAACACACACACACATACTGTCACCACACACACACACACATACTGTCACCACACACACACACACATACTGTCACCACACACACACACATACTGTCACCACACACACACACATACTGTCACCACACACACACACACATACTGTCACCACACACACACACATACTGTCACCACACACACACACACACACACACACATACTGTACTGTCACCCACACACACACATACTGTCACCACACACACACACATACTGTCACCACACACCACACACACACACACATACTGTCACACACACACACACACACACACACACACACACATACTGTCACATACTTTCACCACACACACACATACTGTCACCACACACACACACATACTGTCACCAAACA
>NW_027012942.1:0-7500 GCF_036934945.1 Oncorhynchus masou masou
CCAGTTAATATCTATAGCAGCTATTTCTCAAGTTAATATCTATAGCAGCTATTTCTCAAGTTAATATCTATAGCAGCTATTTCTCCAGTTAATATCTATAGCAGCTATTTCTCCAGTTAATACCTTATAACAGCTATTTCTCAAGTTAATATCTATAGCAGCTATTTCTCCAGTTAATATCTATATCAGCTATTTCTCCAGTTAATATCTATAGCAGCTATTTCTCCAGTTAATATCTATAGGAGCTATTTCTCAAGTTAATATCTATAGCAGCTATTTCTCCAGTTAATATCTATAGCAGCTATTTCTCCAGTTAATATCTATAGCAACTATTTCTCCAGTTAATATCTATAGCAGCTATTTCTCCAGTTAATATCTATAGGAGCTATTTCTCAAGTTAATATCTATAGCAGCTATTTCTCCAGTTAATATCTATAGCAGCTATTTCTCCAGTTAATATCTATAGCAGCTATTTCTCCAGTTAATATCTATAGCAGCTATATTTCTCCAGTTAATATCTATACAGCCATTTCTCCAGTTAATATCTATAGCAGCTTATTTCCTCCAGTTAATATCTATAGCAGCTATTTCTCCAGTTAATATCTTAATATTTCTCCAGTTAATATCTAGCAGCTATTTCTCAGTTAATATCTATAGCAGCTATTTCTCCAGTTTTTGACATATAGCAGCTATTTCTCCAGTTATTAATATCAGCTATTTCTCCAGTTAATATCTATAGCAGCTATTTCTCCAGTTGGGGTTGATATACACTAAATATCCGGGTGAAGACAGCTCGGTGTCGAAATGTTGTTAAATAAATGATTGAATTGGAGCAGCTAGAACAGGCAGCTTGTCCTTTTCACAGGCTAGACACTAACATGGTACTTACTGTAGGCTCAAAACTATTAACACAATGAATCACCATCTGTCTTTTGTTATTCCCAACATATAGTAAAACAAGAAACTTTGTCCCTGGTCATTATTTATTTCTAAAGACATTAATGTATTACAATGTATGAGGATTGTTTTGCATGAGTATTCAGATTAGACGGCCGGGGGTTGTGACCTGTTAGCCTGATAGCCTTTTAAGTCCACACGACATATTGCAACGTTGTGTGATTGGGTTCAAGTGCCCCTTGTAAGTGTGGATTGTCATCCGTCAATCAATCAGCTGAAAGAAGGACAGGAATATGTCTGGGGCAGGTGATGTTTGTTTGGTGTTATTGCCCCCCCCATCCCTAAATAAATAGGTCTCTGTAATAATAAGACTCAGTGAGCCCTAGTAGCTAACCGATGCTGTTTCATTTCAAGGCCTGGTGCTTCTAGCGTTTTACTCCTCAGCACAGAATGACTATACAACAGCAATCATTAGAGCACGTTACAGGAAAACCACATTAGAATCTGATGGTGATCCTGAAGACGAGATTACATGTCTGATAACAGCACGTTTTCAGTTCGCATCTGAAAGAGGATTTATCCAGTTCGCATCTGAAAGAGGATTTCCAGTTCCCTGAAAGAGGAGATTTATCCAGTTCGCATCTGAAAGAGGATTTATCCAGTTCGCATCTTAAAGAAGGATTTATCCTGATTTATCCAGTTAGTAGATGATTTGATTTATCCAGATTTTCAGTTTGCATCTGAAAGAGGATTTATCCAGTTAGTAGATGAAAGAGGATTTATCCAGTTTGCATCTGAAAGAGGTTATTCAGTTAGTAGATGAAAGAGGATTTATCGTTTGCATCTGAAGAGGATTTATCCAGTTAGTAGATGCATCTGAAAGAGGATTTATCCAGTTTAGATGAAAGAGGATTTATAGATCTGAAAGAGGATTTATCCAGTTTGATAGATTTATGAAAGAGGATTTATCCAGTTCGTAGATGAAAGAGGATTTATCCAGTCTAGATGAAAGAGGATTTTATCCGTTCGTAGATGAAAGAGGATTTATCCAGTTTGATGAAGGAGGATTTATCCAGTTAGTAGATGAAAGAGGATTTATCCAGTTTGCATCTGAAAGAGGATTTATCCAGTTTGTAGATGAAGAGGATTTATCCGGTTTGCATCTGAAGAGGGATTTATCCAGTTCGTAGATGAAAGAGGATTTATCCATAGATGAAAGAGGGTTTATCCAGGAGATGCATCGTAGATGAAAGAGGATTTATCCAGTTCGTAGATGAAAGAGGATTTATCCAGTTTGTAGATCTGAAAGAGGATTTATCCTGTTCGGAAAGATTATCCAGTTCATCTGGTTTATTTGCATCTGAAAGAGGATTTATCCAGTGCATCTGAAAGAGGATTTATAGATGAAAGAGATTTATCCAGTTTGCATCTGAAGGATTTATCCAGGATCTCGAAAGAGGATTTATCCAGTTCGCATCTGAAAGAGGTAGATGAAAGAGGATTTTATCACATCTGAAAGAGATTTATTTGTAGATGAAAGAGGATTTATCCAGTATCCGTAGATGAAGAGGATTTATCCAGTTTGCATTGAAAGAGGATTTATCCAGTTAGTAGATGAAAGAGGATTTATCCAGTTTGCATCTGAAAGAGGATTTATCCAGTTAGTAGATGAAAGAGGATTTATCCAGTTTGCATCTGAAAGAGGATTTTATCCAGTTAGTAGATGAAAGAGGATTTATCCAGTTTGCATCTGAAAGAGGATTTATCAGTTAGTAGATGAAGGGATTTATCCAGTTTGCATCTGAAAGGATTATCTAGAGAAAGAGTGATCCAGTTTGTAGATGAAAGTTATCAGTTGTAGATGAAGAGGATTTATCAAGTTCGTAGACAGAAAGTATCCAGTTCGTAGATGAAAGAGGTTATCAGGTTAGGATTTATCCAGTAGATGAAAGAGGATTTATCCAGTTTTTGCATCAGATGAAAGAGGATTTATCCAGTTCAGATGAAAGAGGATTATCCAGGATTTATCCAGATAGATGATTTATCCAGATTGGATTTATCCAGTTTTTGCATCGATGAAAGAGGATTTATCCAGTTTGTAGATGAAAGTGAGATGAAAGAGGTAGATGAAGTCAGAGGATGAAAGAGGATTTATCCAGTTTGTAGATGAAAAGATTTATCCAGGATTTATCCAGTTCGTAGATGAAAGAGGATTTATCCCGGTGGAGATCTATCTAGTTCAAGATTCATGAGATGAAAGAGGATTTATCCAGTTTGTAGATGAAAGAGGATTTATCCAGTTCGAAGATGAAAGAGGATTTATCCAGTTCGTAGATGAAAGAGGATTTATCCAGTTTGCTGAAATGAGTCAGTGGAGGTGCAATAGCCATCACATTAACATTTAATACAGCACTATCCACAAGCATGTGTAATGGATTTGAATCAATTTGAATGGATTTTCACAGTATTTCACAGTATTTTCACAATTTGAATGGATTTTCACAGTATACTGTCTGTGGCATTTAGAAACTCTGAGATAAAGTTTCAAGCTGCAAATGGTTGGAAGAGCCTTTATATCTGTGAAAACCAGACTCAGATACCTGAAGATATTCTCAGAAGAGGAAGGATCAACTTATATCTAAGAAAAGTACAAATTCCTCTGTAAAAAGTAAACTGCAGCGAATGTCGAAAATACACCTTGTCACATATTCCCCATAGCAGACGGGGGGTGACATTTCACAAACACAACGCGGCTGAGAGTGACAAAACTTTCCAAACATTCCTTCATCCTCCTCTCGCCTTCATCGTCTCGCCCCTCTCACCCAGCACCCGCCATGACACCAACACAGACGAGACTTAGACATCAGACACAAAAAGAGGCCCTGTTCCTCGCTCCCTTCCTCCCGCCTCTGCCTGTAGTGGCCGTATGTTCCTTTGAGCTTATCTTCAAGGTTGTAAGCCTTGTCCCCTGGGGAGCTATCACCCAAGAAGTTTGTTTGTGTGCGTGCGTGTTATGTCACCATGCCCTGAAGGGCCTGTCAATCGTACTCTCAATGACCCCACCCACAAACAGAAACTGACTTGGACTTCAAAATAATGTTGTCTGTCAGCGCTGATAGTCAAACCAGGCAGCGTTTCCTACAATCATCTCCTGTGAGACCCTTATGTTGTCTCTCTCGTCAAGGTATATTTCCTAACATCCTTTTAGAGGGTGATTTAAATAAACATCTGTATCCTTTTACTAACCAAACACATCACCAGAGCAACAGAAAGGAGTTGAAGAGCTATTAAGATAGTGAAAAACAATGACACTACTTCAGTCCCTAATTTCATGGTTGTGTTTGTGATCTCTCATCTGGGACAGAAATAGTAGCAGTGACTCACTCAGACAGATTAGGAACGACTACCATGCTAATGAGGAAGGCAGGACCGCCCCTCCCTCCTCTCCTCTCCTCTCCTCTCCCTCTCCTCTCCCTCTCCTCTCCTCTCCTCTCCCTCTCTCTCCTCTCCTCTCCCTCTCCTCTCCTCTCCTCTCCTCTCTCTTCAGCACACTTATTCACAAAAGGCTTTCTATTTACCCGTAGGTAGAAGTGCCCCATGTGCATCAGAATTGCAGCGTGATGTCATGTTCTCTGTTGGAAAACTAAAGGTACCACATGAGAACAGGAAGAAGTATCTGGGCTTTGCGCCAAACACACTGACTGGCTGATAGATTGACTGATAGACTGACGAACTAACTGACTGACTGATAGACTAACTGACTGACTGACTGACAGACTAACTGACTGAATGACGAACTAACTGACGACTGACTGATAGACTGACTGACTGACTGACTGACGGAGCTAGCGGCTGACGAACTAACTGACGGCTGACGGGCGGCTGACAGACTAATTGACGACGAACTAACGCTGACTGACGATAGACTAACTGACTGACTGCAGACTAACTGACTGAATGACGGAGCTAACTGACTGACTGACTGATAGGCTGACTGACGACTGACGGCAGACTAACTGACGACGAACCAACTGACTGACGGCAGACTAGCGGCAAAAGACTAACTGACTGACAGACTAACGGCCCGACTGACGAACTAACTGACTGACGGCTGACTGACGGCGGCAGACAGCGACTGACAGACTAACTGACGACTGACGACGACTAACTGACTGACTGACTGACTGACTGACTGACTGACTGACAGACTAACTGACTGACAGACTGACTGACAGACTAACTGACTGACTGACAGACTAACTGACTGACTGACTGAGACTAACTGAATTGACTGACAGACTAACTGACTGACTGACTGACTGACAGACTGACTGCCTGACTGACTGCCTGACTGATTGACTGACTGACTGGCTGACTGACTGACTGACTGACTGACTGACTAACTGACTGACTGACAGACTGACTGATAGACTGACTGACTGACTAACTGACTGACTGACTGACAGACTAACTGACTGACTGACAGACTAACTGACTGACTGACAGACTAACTGACTGACAGACTAACTGACTGACAGACTAACTGACTGACTGACTAACTGACTGACAGACTGACTGACAGACTAACTGACTGACTGGCTGACTGACTGACTGACTGACTGACTGACTGACTAACTGACTGACTGACAGACTGACTGACTGACTGACTGATAGACTAACTGACTGACTGACTGACAGACTAACTGACTGACTGACAGACTAACTGACTGACTGACAGACTAACTGACTGACAGACTAACTGACTGACAGACTAACTGACTGACTGACTAACTGACTGACAGACTGACTGACAGACTAACTGACTGACTGACAGACTAACTGACTGACAGACTGACTGACTGACTGACTGACTGACTGACAGACTAACTGACTGACTGACAGACTAACTGACTGACTGACAGACTAACTGACTGACTGACAGACTAACTGACTGACTGACAGACTAACTGACTGACTGACTGACTGACAGACTGACTGCCTGACTGACTGCCTGACTGATTGACTGACTGACTGGCTGACTGACTGACTGACTGACTGACTGACTAACTGACTGACTGACAGACTGACTGATAGACTGACTGACTGACTAACTGACTGACTGACTGACTGACAGACTAACTGACTGACTGACTGACTGACTGACTGACAGACGAACTGATAGACAGACAGACTAACTGACTGACTGACTGACTGACTGACTGACTGATAGACTGACTGACAGACAAACTGACTAACTGACTGACTGACTGACAGACTGACTGACTGACTTACTGACTGATATACTAACTGACTAACTGATAGACCAACTGCCTGACTGCCTGCCTGACTGATAGACCAACTGACTGACTGACTGATAGACCACCTGACTGACTGACTGACAGACTAATTGACAGACTGATAGACTGACTGAATGACTGATAAACTAACTGACTGCCTGACTGACTAACTAACTGCCTGACTGACTGCCTGACTGACTGACTGCCTGACTGACTGACTAACTGACTTACTGACTGACTGACTGACTAACTGACTGACTGACTGACTAACTAACTGACTGACTGACTGACTAACTGACTGACTAACTAACTGACTGACTGACTGACTAACTGACTAACTGACTGACTGACTAACTAACTGACTAACTGACTGACTGACTAACTAACTGACTAACTGACTGACTGACTGACTAACTAACTGACTGACTGACTGACTGACTGACTAACTGACTAACTGACTAACTGACTGACTAACTGACTAACTGACTAACTGACTGACTGACTAACTGACTGCCTGACTGCCTTGATGAGATCAGCCATTAGAGGACAAGGGGTATCTACACGCTACATTAATTCATTAGTCTGTCAGTTCTGTTGTGTCAGACCTCCCATCTACAAATCACAGCCTGAAACACGTCTCAATCCCCTGTGTCTGATTGGTTCTGACAGGGTGATGACCTCACTATGGCTGATGTGATTGTTCGGCTGACACTCAGTGACCCCAACTCGTTTATCCACACTCCTCTGGGGCACCCTTAATATTTAAGATTTCTAGACATGGGGATTCAGCCTGGATGATATTTGGGTTTATTTTTGCAGACTTCGAGTGGGGTAATTTGTCACAGAAGGCTGAGCAACTTGGCCTTGTCTGAAAAGAGAGAGAGAGAGAGAGAGAGAGAGAGAGAGAGAGAGAGAGAGAGAGAGAGAGAGAGAGGGGGGGGGGGAGAGAAAGAAAGGGCAAGAGAGAGAGAGAGAAAGAGAGAGAGAAAGAGAGGGAGGGAGGGGGAGCAGAAAAAAAGAGCAAGGGGAGGGGGCGAGTGTGACAGAGAGTGAAAGACGGGGTGAGAAAGACGAGAGGTGAGTTCATACCTGTCAAAGTCCCCATTGCAGAGCGCTCTGACTGGAATGGTGAATGACTGCCACACTGGGTTCAACGTGTTCTTCACAACCTCAGTTTTATGGCAGATAGTAAACCTGTAGAGAGAGAGGGAGGGAAGGAAGGATGGAGGGAGAGGGAGGAAGGGAGAGAGAGGAGGGAAGGATGGAGGAGAGGGAGGAAGGGGAGAGAGGGAGGGAAGGATGGAGG
>NW_027012942.1:10000-17703 GCF_036934945.1 Oncorhynchus masou masou
GAAAGAGAGAGAGAAAGAGAGAGAGAGGGAGGGAGAGAGAAAGAGAGAGAGAACGAGAGGGAGAAGAGAGAGAGAAAGAAAAACAGAAAGAGATTGAGATCATTAGTACGTAGTGTTATGCTTTGTTTACTGTGTCAACTAAAGGCAACATGCATACTGCAGTTTAATAATCATGATAATTACAACAAGTCACTTTTATCTCAATGTGTGTGTGTGTGTGTGTGTGTGTGTGTGTGTGTGTGTGTGTGTGTGTGTGTGTGTGTGTGTGTGTGTGTGTGTGTGTGTGTGTGTGTGTGTGTGTGTGTGTGTGTGTTCCTACGCCATCATTGAAAATAAGAATTTGTTCTTAACTGACTTGCCTAGTTAAATAAAGGTTAAAAAAATGTATATATATAATGACAGCCAGCTGGCTAATGTCTGATGAAGTCAGTGATCCTATAGCAATACACAAGTCATTTTTCTCAGTCCTGTCACAGTGGATACTGGTCCATATGACCATCACTAATATAATGACAGCTAGCTGGCTTACGTTAGCTAGGCTGTGGGTTAGGTTCATTTTGGAGTTAGGTAAAAAGGTTAAGGTTAGGTGAAGGGTTAGGCTAACATGTTACCTCGATTAACCCCAGTACCCCCTGTATATAGCCTCCACATTGACTCTGTACCAGTACCCCCTGTATATAGCCTCCACATTGACTATGTACTGGTACCCCTGTATATAACCTCCACATTGACTCTGTACTGGTACCCCTGTATATAGCCTCCACATTGACTCTGTACCGGTACCCCCTGTATATAGTCTCCACATTGACTCTGTACCGGTACCCCCTGTATATAGTCTCCACATTGACTCTGTACCGGTACCCCTGTATATAGCCTCCACATTGACTCTGTACCGTAACACCCCTGTATATAGACTCCACATTGACTCTGTACCGGTACCCTGTATATAGCCTCCACATTGACTCTGTACCGGTACCCCCCTGTATATAGCCTCCACATTGACTCTGTACCGTAACACCCCTGTATATAGCCTCCACATTGACTCTGTACCGTAACACCCTGTGTATAGCCTCCACATTGACTCTGTACCGTAACACCCCTGTATATAGCCTCCACATTGACTCTGTACCGTAACACCCCTGTATATAGCCTCCACATTGACTCTGTACCAGTACAGCCTGTATATAGCCTCCACATTGACTCTGTACCGGTACCCCCTGTATATAGCCTCCACATTGACTCTGTACTGGTACACCCTGTTTATAGCCTCCACATTGACTCTGTACCGGTACCCCCTGTATATAGCCTCCACATTGACTCTGTACCAGTACCCCCTGTATATAGTCTCCACATTGACTCTGTACCGGTACCCCCTGTATATAGCCTCCACATTGACTCTGTACCGTAACACCCTGTATATAGTCTCCACATTGACTCTGTACCAGTACCCCTGTATATAGCCTCCACATTGACTCTGTACCAGTACCCCCTGTATTTAGCCTCCACATTGACTCTGTACCAGTACCCCCTGAATATAGCCTCCACATTGACTCTGTACTGGTACACCCTGTATATAGCCTCCACATTGACTCTGTACCGGTACCCCCTGTATATAGTCTCCACATTGACTCTGTACCGGTACCCCATGTATATAGTCTCCACATTGACTCTGTACCAGTACCCCCTGTATATAGTCTCCACATTGACTCTGTACCAGTACCCCCTGTATATAGCCTCCACATTGACTCTGTACTGGTACACCCTGTATATAGCCTCCACATTGACTCTGTACTGGTACACCCTGTATATAGTCTCCACATTGACTCTGTACCGGTACCCCCTGTATATAGCCTCCACATTGACTCTGTACCAGTACCCCCTGTATATAGTCTCCACATTGACTCTGTACCGGTACCCCCTGTATATAGCCTCCACATTGACTCTGTACCGTAACACCCTGTATATAGCCTCCACATTGACTCTGTACCGGTACCCCCTGTATATAGCCTCCACATTGACTCTGTACCAGTACCCCCTGTATATAGTCTCCACATTGACTCTGTACCGGTACCCCCTGTATATAGCCTCCACATTGACTCAGTACCGTAACACCCTGTATATAGCCTCCACATTGACTCTGTACCGGTACCCCTGTATATAGCCTCCACATTGACTCTGTACCAGTACCCCTGTATATAGCCTCCACATTGACTCTGTACTGGTACCCCCTGTATAGAGCCTTGTTATTGTTATGTACATTTCTGTGTTACTTTTTGATTGATTTATTTATAATTTTACTTTAGTTTATTCAGTAAATATTATATTAACTCTATTTATTTAAATGCACTGTTGGTTAAGGGCTTGTAAGTAAGCATTTCACTGTAAGGTCTACAGTTATATTCAGCGCATGTGACAAATAACATTTGATTTGATTTGATATGTAGATCCACATGACCATCTGTAGTGATGTTTGATAGATATCTCCGTAATTGATAGGTTAAACATGACAAAACTGGATAACCCCCTGTCTGATCTCCATCATGACACCATCACTAATATAATGACAGTCCTAATACTAGGCCTTGATTCTCTCTCTCTCTCTAAATTCAATTCCAATCAAATGGGTTTTATTGAAAATGGGCGGCAGGATAGCCTAGTGGTTAGAGTGTTGGACCAGTAACCGGAAGGTTGAAAGTTCAAATCCCCAAGTTGACAAGGTACAAATCTGTCATTCTGCCCCTGAAAAGGCAGTTAACCCACTGTTCCTAGACCATCATTGCAAATAAGATTTTGTTCTTAACTGACTTGCCCTGTTTAATAAAGGTAAAATAATAGACATGAAAACATGTGCTAATTTATTTTAAATGTAACCTTTATTTAACTGGGCAAGTCAGTTAATAAAGAACAAATTCTTATTTACAATGACATCCCACCCCGGACAATGCTGGGCCAACTGTGTGCCGCCCTATGGGACTCCCAATCACGGCCAAATGTGACTTAGCCTGGATTCGAACCAGGGACTGTAGTGACTCCTCTTGCACTGAGATGCTGTTCCTTAGACTGCTGCGCCACTCAGGAGCCAAAGCAATTTAAACATTTCTCTCTCTCTCTCTCTCTCTCTCTCTCTCTCTCTCTCTCTCTCTCTCTCTCTCTCTCTCTCTCTCTCTCTCTCTCTCTCTCTCTCTCTCTCTCTCCTTCTCTCTCTCTCTCTCTCTCCTTCTCTCTCTCTTTCCCTCCCTCCCCCTCCCTCCCTCCCCCTCCCTCCCTCCCTCCCTCCCTCCCTCCCTCCAAAATCTTGGATTCAAGTGTTATTCTAAATGAGACTAATGTTGTTGTCTAACTCTTTCTCTCTCTGGGGACCGCCGTGCTGGTTTGTTCCAGACACACTGAATCAAATCAAAAATCAAATCAAATTTATTTATATAGCCCTTCGTACATCAGCTGATATCTCAAAGTGCTGTACAGAAACCCAGCCTAAAACCCCAAACAGCAAGCAATGCAGGTGTAGAAGCACGGTGGCTAGGAAAAACTCCCTAGAAAAGCCAAAACCTAGGAAGAAACCTAGAGAGGAACCAGGCTATGTGGGGTGGCCAGTCCTCTTCTGGCTGTGCCGGGTAGAGATTATAACAGAACATGGCCAAGATGTTCAAATGTTCATAAATGACCAGCATGGTCGAATAATAATAAGGCAGAACAGTTGAAACTGGAGCAGCAGCACGGCCAGGTGGACTGGGGACAGCAAGGAGTCATCATGTCAAGTAGTCCTGGGGCATGGTCCTAGGGCCGCGGTTCAGTTGAAACTGGAGCAGCAGCACGGCCAGGTGGACTGGGGACAGCAAGGAGTCATCATGTCAGGTAGTCCTGGGGCATGGTCCTAGGGCTCAGGTCCTCCGAGAGAGAGAAGGAGAGAATTAGAGAACGCACACTTAGATTCACACAGGACACGAATTGGACAGGAGAAGTACTCCAGATATAACAAACTGACCCCAGCCCCCGACACATAAACTACTGCAGCATAAATACTGAAGGCTGAGACAGGAGGGGTCAGGAGACACTGTGGCCCCACCCGAGGACACCCCGGACAGGGCCAAACAGGAAGGATATAACCCCACCCACTATGCCAAAGCACAGCCCCCACACCACTGGAGGGATATATTCAACCACCAACTTACCATCCTGAGACAAAGCTGAGTATAGCCCGCAAAGATCTCCGCCACGGCACAACCCAAGGGGGGCGCCAACCCAGACAGGATGACCACATCAGTGAATCAACCCACTCAGGTGACGCACCCCCTCAGGGACGGCATGAGAGAGCCCCAGCAAGCCAGTGACTCAGCCCCTGTAATAGGGTTAGAGGCAGAGAATCCCAGTGGAAAGAGGGGAACCGGCCAGGCAGAGACAGCAAGGGTGGTTCGTTGCTCCAGAGCCTTTCCGTTCACCTTCCCACTCCTGGGCCAGACTACACTCAATCATATGACCCACTGAAGAGATGAGTCTTCAGTAAAGACTTAAAGGTTGAGACCGAGTTTGCGTCTCTGACATGGGTAGGCAGACCGTTCCATAAAAATGGAGCTCTATAGGAGAAAGCCCTGCCTCCAGCTGTTTGCTTAGAAATTCTAGGGACAATTAGGAGGCCTGCGTCTTGTGACCGTAGCGTACGTGTAGGTATGTACGGCAGGACCAAATCAGAGAGATAGGTAGGAGCAAGCCCATGCTTTGTAGGTTAGCAGTAAAACCTTGAAATCAGCCCTTGCTTTGACAGGAAGCCAGTGTAGGGAGGCTAGCACTGGAGTAATATGATCAAATTTTTTTGGTTCTAGTCAGGATTCTAGCAGCCGTATTTAGCACTAACTGAAGTTTATTTAGTGCTTTATCCGGGTAGCCGGAAAGTAGAGCATTGCAGTAGTCTAACCTAGAAGTGACAAAAGCATGGATTAATTTTTCTGCATCATTTTTGGACAGAAAGTTTCTGATTTTGCAATGTTACGTAGATGGAAAAAAGCTGTCCTTGAAATGGTCTTGATATGTTCTTCAAAAAGAGAGATCAGGGTCCAGAGTAACGCCGAGGTCCTTCACAGTTTTATTTGAGATGACTGTACAACCATTAAGATTAATTGTCAGATTCAACAGAAGATCTCTTTGTTTCTTGGGACCTAGAACAAGCATCTCTGTTTTATCCGAGTTTAAAAGTAGAAAGTTTGCTGCCATCCACTTCCTTATGTCTGAAACACATGCTTCTAGCGAGGGCAATTTTGGGGCTTCACCATGTTTCATTGAAATGTACAGCTGTGTATCATCCGCATAGCAGTGAAAGTTAACATTATGTTTTCGAATAACATCCCCAAGAGGTAAAATATATAGTGAAAACAACAGCGGTCCTAAAACGGAACCTTGAGGAACACCTGAAATTTACAGTTGATTTGTCAGAGGACAAACCATCCACAGAGACAAACTGATATCTTTCCGACAGATAAGATCTAAACCAGGCCAGAACTTGACCGTGTAGACCAATTTGGGTTTCCAATCTCTCCAAAAGAATGTGGTGATCGATGGTATCAAAAGCAGCACTAAGGTCTAGGAGCACGAGGACAGATGCAGAGCCTCGGTCCGATGCCATTAAAATGTCATTTACCACCTTCACAAGTGCCGTCTCAGTGCTATGATGGGGTCTAAAACCAGACTGGAAGCATTTCATATACATTGTTTGTCTTCAGGAAGGCAGTGAGTTGCTGAGCAACAGCCTTTTCTAAGATTTTTGAGAGGAATGGAAGATTCGATATAGGCCGATAGTTTTTTATATTTTCTGGGTCAAGGTTTGGCTTTTTCAAGAGAGGCTTTATTACTGCCACTTTTAGTGAGTTTGGTACACATCCGGTGGATAGAGAGCCGTTTATTATGTTCAACATAGGAGGGCCAAGCACAGGAAGCAGCTCTTTCAGTAGTTTAGTTGGAATAGGGTCCAGTAAGCAGCTTGAAGGTTTAGAGGCCATGATTATTTTCATCATTGTGTCAAGAGATATAGTACTAAAACACTTGAGCGTCTCTCTTGATCCTAGGTCCACGCAGAGTTGTGCAGACTCAGGACAACTGAGCTTTGAAGGAATACGCAGATTTAAGGAGGAGTCTGTAATTTGCTTTCTAATAATCATAATTTTTTCCTCAAAGAAGTTCATGAATTTATCACTGCTAAAGTGAAAGTCATCCTCTCTTGGGGAATGCTGCTTTTTAGTTAGCTTTGCGACCGTATCAAAAAGGAATTTTGGATTGTTCTTATTGTCCTCAATTAAGTTAGAAAAATAGGATGATCGAGCAGCAGTAAGGGCTCTTTCGGTACTGCACGGTACTGTCTTTCCAAGCTAGACGGAAGACTTCCAGTTTGGTGTGGCGCCATTTCCGTTCCAATTTTCTGAAGCTTGCTTCAGAGCTCGGGTATTTTCTGTGTACCAGGGAGCTAGTTTCTTATGAGAAATGTTTTTAGTTTTTAGGGGTGCAACTGCATCTAGGGTATTGCGCAAGGTTAAATTGAGTTCCTCAGTTAGGTGGTTAACTGATTTTTGTCCTCTGGTGTCATTGGGTAGACAGAGGGAATCTGGAAGGACATCAAGGAATCTTTGTGTTGTCTGTGAATTTATAGCACGACTTTTGATGTTCCTTGGTTGGGGTCTGAGCAGATTATTTGTTGCAATTGCAAACGTAATAAAATGGTGGTCCGATAGTCCTGGATTATGAGGAAAACATTAAGATCCACAACATTTATTCCATGGGACAAAACTAGGTCCAGCGTATGACTGTGACAGTGAGTGGGTCCAGAGACATGTTGGACAAAACCCACTGAGTCGATGATGGCTCCGAAAGCCTTTTGGAGTGGGTCTGTGGACTTTTCCATGTGAATATTAAAGTCACCAAAGATTAGAATATTATCTGCTATGACTACAAGGTCCGATAGGAATTCAGGGAACTCAGTGAGGAACGCTGTATATGACCCAGGAGGCCTGTAAACAGTAGCTATAAAAAGTGATTGAGTAGGCTGCATAGATTTCATGACTAGAAGCTCAAAAGACGAAAAACGTCATTTTTTTTTTTTATAAATTGAAATTTGCTATCGTAAATGTTAGCAACACCTCCGCCTTGCGGGATGCACGGGGATATGGTCACTAGTGTAGCCAGGAGGTGAGGCCTCATTTAACACAGTAAATTCATCAGGCTTAAGCCAAGTTTCAGTCAGGCCAATCACATCAAGATTATGATCAGTGATTAGTTCATTGATTATAATTGCCTTTGAAGTAAGGGATCTAACATTAAGTAGCCCTATTTTGAGATGTGAGGTATCATGATCTCTTTCAATAATGACAGGAATGGAGGTGGTCTTTATCCTAGTGAGATTGCTAAGGCGAACACCGCCATGTTTAGTTTTGCGCAACCTAGGTCGAGGCACAGACACGGTCTCAATGGTGATAGCTGAGCTGACTACACTGACTATGCTAGTGGCAGACTCCACTATGCTGGCAGGCTGGCTAACAGCCTGCTGCCTGGCCTGCACCCTATTTCATTGTGGAGCTAGAGGAGTTAGAGCCCTGTCTATGTTGGTAGATAAGATGAGAGCACCCCTCCAGCTAGGATGGAGTCCGTCACTCCCTCAGCAGGTCAGGCTTGGTCCTGTTTGTGGGTGAGTCCCAAAAAGAGGGCCAATTATCTACAAATTC
>NW_027012943.1:0-17702 GCF_036934945.1 Oncorhynchus masou masou
GCTGTACCACCTCCTTGCCTTCAGGTCAGAATCTACATGAGGCTGCCCACAGGAGGGAATGCAGTCCAAAGGTGTGGTTGTTTCTAGGAGCATGGGGGTAATGGAGTCTGATACGTTGGAGGTTATGGGAAACAATATGGCCGCCTGCCTCCTGGGCTGTACCACCTCCTTACCTTCAGTTTCTGTTGTATTATTTGGTATGTTTAATATGTTTAATTATTGATTCCAAATGTGATTCTAATTTATTTTTAAAGCTTCAAATTTTAAAACAGTTTTTTTTCTCATCTGAGTAGCCTCGTTTCACTGCCAAAAATAAAATTACACCATCTAGTGTTCAGTGAAATAACAACACAATGTCAAATACAGGTAGCCTCGTCAAATAATGAACATCCAATCACATGAAACGTTACTCTCTCACGGGAAACCTTCCCTCTTGCACAGACATTTAGAAATGATACATGACAATTTGAAAAATAAGCCAAGGGAGTTTTTTGAGCGAGAATAAAGACAACATTTGAGTAGTAAGATGTATAAAAGCAACAGATACCATTAATAAGAGGCTAGAAGCGTCTTATATGTTGAGCTACCGATTGGCTAGGACAGGCAAGACCCATACTATTGTGGAGGACTTAGTTCTTTAGTCCTGCTGCCGCGGATATGGCTGGAACAATACTGGGGGAAAAGGCCCAAAAAACTAAACAGCCTTCATCAAACAACACTGTTTCATGACGCATCAGTGACATGGCAGGAGATGTTTTGAAACAATTACTGCTTCACATACAAGCCAGTGAATTATATGCATTACAGCTGGATGAGTCAACATATCGTGAGGTTTGGGCAGTTCTGGTATATGTCCGTTACGTACGCTTTATGGGGGTCAATTAAGGAAGACATCCTCTTCTGTAAACCACTGGGGTATGGGACTATAAAACGTTTGGGGTGTAGACAAAGGAGAGCTCTCCAGTAGGTACCCAAACATTCAAAGGCCACTTTCTCAAAAGGGACTTTACAAGTTTATCAACATTCAAAGCAGAATTACTCTCCCATTGTTCCTCCAAAATGCAGTGTATGATCTACCATTCTGGAGCTCTGATTCTCTCTACTTTTATCCACGAAAAACACAACATTCAAATTTAGTTTACATAAGTGATTTGAGCCAGTCATACATGGGTGAGGGAACGCTGTGGGTTCTTGTCCAGTTAGTTCACCACGGACTGGAAGATGTCTCTGGGCCTGGAAATTGTTGATCTCCCCCTCTAGGATGGAGAAGCTGTCGTTAAGGAATGGGGATTCTATTGGGGGGATATAGGTAGCACACATAAGGACATTTTTCTCTGTTGAGATCATTTCCTTATTCATTTCTTTTGCCAGCTAACATTTTCCTTTTTCTCTCGCTCTTTCACTCTGTCTATCTCCTGTTCTCTCCTCTCTTTCTCTCTGTATCCTCTCTGTTCTCTCTCCTCTCTGTATCCTCTCTGTATCCCTCTGTATCCTCTCTGTTCCTTCTCTTTCTCTCTGTATCCTCTCTGTTCTCTCTCTGTATCCTCTCTGTTCTCTCCTCTCTTCTCTCTGTATCCTCTCTGTTCTCTCCTCTCTTTCTCTCTGTATCCTATCTGTTCTCTCTCCTCTTTTCTCTGCTTCTGTATCCTCTCTGTTCCCCTGTTCTCTACTCTCTTCCTCTCTGTATCCTCTGTTCTCTCCTCTCTTTCTCTGTATCCTCTCTGTTCTCTCTCCTCTCTTTCCTCTCTGTATCCTCTCTGTTCTCTCCTCTCTTTTCTCTCTGTATCCTCTGTTTCTCCTCTCTTTCTCTCTGTATCCTCTCTTCTGTTCTCTCCTTCCTCTTTCTCTCTGTATCCTCTCTGTTCCCTCTCTTCCTCTGTATCCTCTCTGTTCTCTCCTCTCTTCTCTCTTTATCCTCTCTGTTCTCTCCTCTTTCTCTCTGTATCCTCTCTGTTCTCTCCTCCTCTTTCTTTCTCTCTGTATCCTCTCTGTTCTTCCTCTCTTTCTCTCTGTATCCTCTGTTCTCTCCTCTCTTTCTCTCTGTATCCTCTGTTCTCCCTCTCTTTCTCTCTGTATCCTCTCTGTTCTCACTTCTCTTTCTCTCTGTATCCTCTCTGTTCTCTCCTCTCTTTCTCTCTGTATCCTCTCTTCTCTCCTCTTTCTCTCTCTTATCCTCTCTTTTCTCTCCTCTATTTCTCACTGTATGCTCTCTGTTCTCTCCTTTCCTCTTTGTATCCTCTCTGTTCTCTATTTCTCCTCTCTTTCTCTCTGTATCCTTCTGTTCTCTCCTCTCTTTCTCTCTGTATCCTCTCTGTTCTCTCTCTGTTCTCTCTTCTCTTTCTCTCTGTATCCTCTCTGTTCTCTCTCCTCTTTCTCTCTTCCCATCTGTTCTCTCCTCCTCTTTCTCTTGGTCTATCTCATGTTTTCCTTTCTCTGTTCTCTCCTCCTTTCTCTTCTCTCTGTTCTCTCCTCTTTTCTCTCTGTATCCTCTCTGTTCTCTCCTCTCTTTCTCTGTATCCTCTCTGTTCTCTCCTCTCTTTCTCTCTGTATCTCTCTGTTCTCTCCTCTCTTCCTCTCTGTATCCTCTCTCTGTATCCTCTCTGTTCTCTCTCTCTTCCTCTCTGTATCCTTCTCTGTTCTCTCTCCTCTTCTCTTTCTCTGTATCCTCTCTTTCTCTCTGTATCTGTTCTCTCCTCTCTTTCTCTCTGTATCCTATCTCATGTTATGCTCTCCTTTCTCTGTTCTCTCCTCTCTTTCTCCTCTGTATCTCTCTGTATCCTCTCTGTTCTCTTCCTCTCTTATCCTCTCTGTTTCTTCTCTTCTCTTTCTGTATCCTCTGTATCCTTTCTCTCTGTATCCTCTGTTCTCCTCTTCTTGGTCTATCTCATGTATCCCTCTCTGTTCTCTCCTCCTCTCTCTCTGTATCCTCTCTGTTCTCTCCTCTCTTTCTCTCTGTATCCTCTGTTCTCTCCTCTCTTTCTCTTTATCCTCTCTTTTCTCTCTCCTCTATTTCTCTCTGTATCCTTCTGTTCTCTCCTCTCTTTCACTCTGTATCTGTATCCTCTCTGTTCTCTCTCTTTTCTCTCTGTATCCTCTGTTCTCTGTTCTTCCTCCTTTCTCCTGTATCCTCTCTGTTCTCCCTCTCTTTTCTCTCTTCTCTGTCTCATCCTCTCTGTCTCTCTCCTCTCCCTTTCTCTCTGTATCCTCTCTGTTCTCTCCTCCTTTCTCTCTGTATCCTCTCTGTTCTCTCCTCCCTCTTTCTGTTCTGTTCTCTCCTCTCTTTCTCTCTGTATCCTCGATGTTCTCTGCTTTCTTTGCTCTGTATCCTTTTGTTCTCTCCTCTCTTTCTCTGTATCCTCTGTTCTCTCCTCTCTTTCTCTCTGTATCGTCTCTGTTCTCTCCTCTCTTTCTTTCTCTCTATCTCCTCTGTTCTCTCCTCTCGAGAATTTAGTTGCAAATGGTCACCCAGGTCTCTTTTACAAATGAGCTTTATCCCCCCTCTCTCTCCCCTCTCCCTCCTCTCTTCCTCTCTCTCTCTCTCTCTCTCTCTCTCTCTCTCTCTCTCTCTCTCTCTCTCTCTCTCTCTCTCTCTCTCTCTCCTCTCTCTTTGTCTCTCTCACCAATCTCTCTGTCCTCTCTCTCACCTGGACACACACCTGTCTTGTATAACATGAGGCAGGCTGGCAAGACAGTTGGTTCCAGGCCCTCTAATCTGCAGAACTGTGCCTGTCGCTTCATTAGAGACACCCAGAGCCCCCTTTTATTTTATCTCCCAGTGTCCGCATGCCGCCGGATCGGCCAAACTGCCATGCCCGCCGCCGCCAGCCCAGCCAGGCTCATCAATCTGCTGGCCGCTGAAGGGTCCCTCTCCTCCCCACCAGAGATGAATGGACTAATAGAGTTTCATTAGTAGCCTTGTTGTCTCCCTCCTCCCTCCATAGCCCAGTCTGGTGAGGAATCTCCCACGTCCTCCCTTCTTTCACCTCCTCTCTGTGAGGGACCTTTTACTTCATGAGACGCTCAGTGTTTCCTCCGTTTCAGCCCCTGCCTGGGGGACAGGAGGGTGTGGCTGGGGGATTCTGCTGGCTAGGGATTTAGGACGTGAGGCTTGTGAGTGGGAGAGGAGAGAGTGAGAGTGAGTGAGTGAGGAGTGAGGAGTGAGACGTTAATTCATCAGTAGGATTTATGAGGGTAATAATGGAGGCCCAGTGGCTTGGCTGTGACACTGAGACACACACAGAGCCCCATCCATCGCCTCTCTTTATCAGGCTCAGGCAGAGGGCTCCGTCCAACACTCAGGCTGTGCCATCGCTTTGTATGAGAGCACAGTTAACAGACACTCATTCACTGCTACCTGCTCTGTCCATCCATCCATCCATCCATCCATCCATCCATCCATCCATCTGCTTGTTCAGTCTGTTTGTCCATTTGTATGTCTGTTGGTGAGTCTGTCCATATGTCCCTCCACTGCTCTGACCCTCCCTCTGCATTAGTTCCATGTTGTTTTATTGAGTAAAAACCTGTTTTCTTCCCCTCCTTGGCGTTCCTCTGTAGCTGTGCATCAAAGCTGCATGCTAAGTGCAGGCTTTGGGAAGTGGGGTGGCAGGCTTGTCTGCGCTTCTGTCACTGTGCTCCTCCTCTCCCTTCCTCTCCTCCTTCATCATACCATCCTCTCCTCCTCTATCATCTCACAGTCTATCATCTCCCACTCAATCAATAGCTCAATTCACACCGAACACTTGATGCAAGGGACCTTCACCACTACTGTGTGGGTTTAAGTCAGCCTTGATTTCTTCTCTCTCTCTCTTTCTCTTTCTCTCTTTCTCTTTCTCTTTCTCTTTCTCTTTCTCTCTCTCTCTCTCTCTCTCTCTCTCTCTCTCTCTCTCTCTCTCTCTCTCTCTCTCTCAATTCAATTTAAATTGTAGCCTTGGACTGTCTCTCTCTCTCTCTCTCTCTCTCTCTCTCTCTCTCTCTCTCTCTCTCTCTCTCTCTCTCAATTCAATTTAAATGTCAATTTCAGGGCTTTATTGGCATGGGAAACATATGTTAACATTGCCAAAGCAAGTGATGTAGATAATAAACAAAAGTGAAATAAACAATAAAAATGAACAGTAAATATTACACAGTAAAGACATTTCAAATGTCATATTATGTATATATACAGTGTTGTACAGAAGTACAAAAAGGAAAATTCATAAACATGAATATGGGTTGTATTTTCCAATGGTGTTTGTTCTTCACTGGTTGCCCTTTTCTTGTGGCAACAGGTCACAAATCTTGCTGCTGTGATGTCACACTGTGATATTTCACCCAGTAGATATGGGAGTTAATCAAAATTGGATTTGTTTTCAAATTCTTTGTGGATCTGTGTAATCTGAGGAAAATATGTCTCTCTAATATGGTCATACATTGGGCAGCAGGTTAGGAAGTGCAGCTCAGTTTCCACCTCATTTTGTGGGCAGTGTGCACATAACCTGTCTTCTCTTGAGAGCCATGTCTGCCTACGGAGGCCTTTCTCAATAGCAAGGCTATGCTCACAGTCTGTACATAGTCAAAAATTTCCTTAAGTTTCTGTCAGTCACAGTGGTCAGGTATTCTGCCACTGTGTGCTCTCTGTTTAGGGCCAAATAGCATTCTAGTTTTCTCTGTTGTTTTGTTAATTCTTTCCAGTGTGTCAAGTAATTATATTTTTGTTTGTGTCTAATTGTGTTGCTGTCCTGGGGCTTTGTGGGGTCTGTTTGTGTTTGTGAACACAGCCCCAGGACCAGCTTGCTTAGTGGACTCTCCAGGTTCATATCTCTGTAGGTGTAGTGTCCGTCGTTAAATGAAGACCAAGGTGCAGCGTGGTAGGTGTACGTTTTCTTTCATTTTAAATGTTCCACCAAAAAACAATAAACAACTCAACAAACGTAAAGCTAGAGTGCAAACACATGCAACACACAAAAACAAGATCCCAACACAGAAGGTGGGAAAAAGGGCTGCTTTAGTTTGATCCCCAATCAGAGATAACGATAGACAGCTGCCTCTGATTGGAAACCATACTCGGCCAACAAAGAAATATAAACATAGATTTCCCACCCAGTCACACCCTGACCTACCAAATAGAGAATTTAAAGGATCTCTAAGGTCAGGCGTGACAGTAGGTGATGGCTTTGTTATGGAAGGCTTGTAACCGGAGGAGTAGCCTTGACCGTCTGTCTCTCTCTCTCTCTCTCTCTCTCTCTCTCTCTCTCTCTCTCTCTCTCTCTCTCTCTAATCTAAACCTCTCTAATCATAAATCTAAGAATCTTAAATAATTACGGAACAACTTGATATGACACATTAGGTGCAGAAGGTGGTGTAGGCATCTGGAAGAGAGCTAGAGAGAGACTGTGGTTCAGCGACGGTGTGTACCAATGTTTTGCCAATTAGACAGACTTTGCCGTAGTAGTGAAATCTCCTAGGAACCTGCAGGAGCAGCCTTGGACTGTTTCCTCTGGCCCCCCACACACACACACACACACACACACACACAATGATTCACACACACACACACACACACACGTACACACGTACACATGTTTTGCACACACACACACACACACAGACACACACACACACACACACACACACACACACACACAGAAAACTGCCTTCCTGCACACGCAAACACACACAGACAGACAGGCTACCTTCCCCAGACTGACCTAGACATAAGCCTAGGCATCCGACATGGACATTGTGTCCACCTCACCTGCTGCTCCCACTTAGCTCCTCGGCTCGAAGGGCTACATCAACCGCAAAAACTACACCGAAAAAAACTACAGAAAAACTAACTAATACTGGCAGAACACTTACACTACAGGGGTCCAGGCACTGCAGCTAGAGCTCATGTGTTCAGGCACTGCAGCTAGAGCTCAGGGGTTCAGGCACTGCAGCAGGAGTTCAGGGGTTCAGGCACTGCAGCACAGAGCTCAGGGGTTCAGGGCACTGCAGCTAGAGCTCAGGGTTCAGGCACTGCAGCCAGAGCTCAGGGGGCTCCTGGCACTGCAGCAAGAGCTCACAGGCACTGCAGCTAGAGCTCAGGGGTTCAGGCACTGCAGCCCAGAGCTCAGGGGTTCAGGCACTGCAGCTAGAGCTCAGGGGTTCAGGCACTGCAGCTAGAGCTCAGGGGTTCAGGCACTGCAGCCAGAGCTCAGGGGTCCAGGCACTGCAGCCAGAGCCTGTGGTCCAGGCACTGCAGCCAGAGTTCAGGGTCCAGGCACTGCAGCTAGAGTTCAGGGGTCCAGGCACTGCAGCTAGAGCTCAGGGGGTCCAGGCACTGCAGCCAGAGTTCAGGGGCATTGGCACTGCAGCTAGAGCTCAGGGGTTCAGGCACTGCAGCTAGAGCTCAGGGGTCCAGGCACTGCAGCTAGAGCTCAGGGGTCCAGGCACCTGCAGCTAGAGCCCAGGTCCAGGCAGCAGCAGAGTTCAGGGATTCAGGCACTGCAGCCAGAGCTCAGGGGTTCAGGCACTGCAGCTAGAGCTCAGGGGTTCAGGCACTGTAGCTAGAGTTCAGGGGTTCAGGCACTGTAGCTAGAGCTCAGGGTCCAGGCACTGTAGCTAGAGCTCAGGGGTCCAGGCACTGTAGCCAGAGCTCAGGGGTTCAGGCACTGCAGCCAGAGCTCAGGGGTTCAGGCACTGCAGCTAGAGCTCAGGGGTTCAGGCACTGCAGCTATCAGATTCAATGTTATTTGTCACATGCTTAGTAAACAACGTGAAGACTAACAGTGAAATGCTTACTTACGGGCCCTTCCCAACAATGCAGACAGAAAAAAGAGAATTGTAATTCAAATCAAATCAAAGGTTATTTGTCACATGCACCGAATACAACCTGACAGTGAAATGCTTACTTAAACACACTTAACCAACAACGTTCAAGTTCAAGAAATAGAGTTGAGAAAAAATACTTACTAAATATATTAAAGTAAAAAATTAAATTAAAAGTAACACAATAAAATAACAATAACGAGGGGTATATACAGGGGGTACAGAGTCAATGTATGGGGGTACAGGTTAGTCGAGGTACTATGTACATGTAGGTAGGGTCAAGTGTCTATGCATATAAAAATATAGATGAAAACTCTCTTGGTAAATAGTATGGTCTGCATCTTATCATAAAGTATTCTAACTCAGACGAAAGAACCTCGACTTTAATATTAGAGACGCGCATCAGTTCTTGTTAGCCAAGAGATACACCCCCTCCTCTCAGCTTCCTGGACGCCCACCGTTCTGTCCTGCAGATGTATAGAAAGACCAGCTGAATTGATATGTACCATGTCCTTGTTCAGAGACTCAGAGAAACACAGGATATTACAGTTCTTCAGATCACGTTGACAGGATACTCGAACGGAGCTCATCCAGTTTATTCTCCAGTGATTGCACATTCGCCAATAGAACGGGTAGAGGCGATTCACCCACTCTCTGGCTTCTATAGCGCCGTCTCCTTCTTCGAGTGTCTGGGATATGGGCCTGGTCTGCAATAATCAATGTCTTATGCCTCTGAAAAAGAGGAAAACTTTTCTCAATTGGAAATTTTGGTCAGTTCCTCTGCTCATTTGAACTTATCCCCTGCTGCAGGCGAAGCATCTGCATAACATTTCCATAGGGACGCAGACATTTTGGAACTAGGAGTAGTGTTTAGGAGGTGGCGGAGACATCTCGCAGCACTCTGGGGCTGATGGGTGGAGTGTTGCCTGGTTGAAGGACATGTGTTAAACATGATGAATGCTCTGTCACTAACATTGAACACGGCAGGGTGTGAAATTAGGCAAAATGAGTCACAGAGAGGTAGAGAGGGAGGGGGAGGGAGAGAGGGAAGGGAGGGAGAGAGAGAGAGCTAGAGAAAGGGGAAAGAGAGAGAGAGAGCTAGAAAAGGGCAGAGAGAGAGAGAGCTAGAGAAAGGGGAGAGAGAGAGAGAGAAAGGGGAGAGAGAGAGAGAGCTAGAGAAAGGGTGGAGAGAGAGAGAGCTAGAGAATGGGAGAGAGAGAGAACTAGAGAAAGGGGAAAGTGAGAGAGAGAGAGCAGATAGGTCTCTGGTGTAGAGTGCTCTGCTAAAGCGTGATAACCAGTGGCTCCTCTGAAACACATTTCACTTGTGGCAGAACCAGGAACCCTGAGACTCAGTGATGTCATGACTCTGCTGTTACCTTTTGAAGGATCTGAAAATGCAGCCGTTTTTTTTAACAAAAGGAGGCTTACTTTTATTTGTAACAAACAGACACAGCAGGCCTTGGACTCGCTGTTGAACTGGCTCCAGAGAAAAGAGTGTGACAGGTGTGTGTGTGTGTGTGTGTGTGTGTGTGTGTGTGTGTGTGTGTGTGTGTGTGTGTGTGTGTGTGTGTGTGTGTGTGTGTGTGTGTGTGTACATGTGTGTTTGATGTGTTTGATGTCTCAGAACCATAATTCCCATTCGGTATGTTTCCAAGAAATCAGGTTCACTCTCAACATTACTCGGCCAACTTGTTTTCGTGCAACGTAACGATAACGATGCAGCCGGGGGCCTATTTGTGAAATACTCGTCTGGACAATCCTCTTTTCAACCGAAAAAGTGTCACGCGGAAAGAGGAGCACTCTGGGCATGATTTACTGTGGGCATGATTTACTCTGGGCATGATTTACTCTGGGCATGATTTACTCTGGGCATGATTTACTCTGGGCATGATTTACTCTGGGCATGATTTACTCTGGGCATGATTTACTCTGGGGCATGATTTACCTGGGCATGATTTACTCTGGGCATGATTTACTCTGGGCATGATTTACTCTGGGCATGATTTACTCTGGGCATGATTTACTCTGGGCATGATTTACTCTGGGCATGATTTACTCTGGGCATGATTTACTGTGGGCATGATTTACTCTGGGCATGATTTACTGTGGGCATGATTTACTCTGGGCATGATTTACTCTGGGCATGATTTACTCTGGGCATGATTTACTCTGGGCATGATTTACTCTGGGCATGATTTACTCTGGGCATGATTTACTCTGGGCATGATTTACTGTGGGCATGATTTACTCTGGGCATGATTTACTGTGGGCATGATTTACTGTGGGCATGATTTACTCTGGGCATGATTTACTGTGGGCATGATTTACTCTGGGCATGATTTACTCTGGGCATGATTTACTCTGGGCATGATTTACTCTGGGCATGATTTACTCTGGGCATGATTTACTCTGGGCATAAAAAAACAATCATCATCTATTTACACTCGCAAAACAATCATCATAAATTACACATTTGTACCAGTGCTAGAAAACGTGCGTCGGATGCTCTTTGTTTACGATAAACAAATACGTCCCCTCGGCATCACTGTGATGGAGTTTGAACAACGAGCTGTCTTTTGTTTTGGAAGACGATGCCTCCCCTTTTTTAATGAAGCGTGGGGCCCCTTGAATGAAGACTCAATGGGCCGTGGAAAAGGGGCCCTTCGTCGCTCTCTCCTTTCACTCTTTCTCCGGCTTCTGAACCGGCGACCCCCCTCATCTTGGTGGAGGATTAGAGGAAGAAGGGGCCATTACCCTGTCTAGGGCCCGTCCCTTAGAGGGGAGACGGATGGGGGCCCTAGCACTGATGGGGCCACACAGCACCTCGTACCACACACACACACACCACACACCACACACCACACACCACACACCACACACCACACCCCACACACACCACACACCACACACCACACCACACCCACACCCACACACACACACACAACACACACACCACACACCACACACCACACCACAGACCTGCTCCAACATCCCTCTCTACAGACCTACTCCAACCTCCCTCTCTACAGACCTGCTCCAACATCCCACCATACAAACCTGCTCCTACCTCCTCCCCCAGGTTGAGAGACCTCCAACCTCTCCCATACAGACCTGTTCCAACATCCCACCATACAGACCTGCTCCAACCTCCCTCCCTACAGACCTGCTCCAACCTCCCTCCCTACAGACCTGCTCCAACCTCCCTCCCTACAGACCCCCCAACCTCACTTACAGACCTGCTCCAACCTCCTCCATACAGACCTCTTCCAACCTCCCTCCCTACAGGGTGTGACCTGCCCCCAATCTCCTCCAAACAGGATATTTGTGTGCATGCTAGTGTGTGGTGGGTGGGTGTGCGTGGGTAGGTGGGTGTTTGTGTGTGTGTGTGTGTGTGTGTGTGTGTGTGTCTACTGTTTCTCTATTTGTCTACTGTGTCTGTATTTATCATCCCTCTGTGTCTGTATTTATCATCCCTCTGTGTCTTTATTTATCATCCCTCTGTGTTCTATTTATCATCCTCTGTCTCTCTATTTATCATCCCTCTACTGTGTCTCTATTTATCATCCCTCTGTGTCTCTATTTATCATCCCTCTGTGTCTCTATTTATCATCCCTCTGTGTCTCTATTTATCATCCCTCTGTGTCTTTATTTATCATCCCTCTGTGTCTCTATTTATCATCCCTCTGTGTCTCTATTTATCATCCCTCTGTCTCTATTTATCATCCCTCTGTGTCTCTATTTATCATCCCTCTGTGTCTCTATTTATCATCCCTCTACTGTGTCTCTATTTATCATCCCTCTACTGTGGCTCTATTTATCATCCCTCTGTCTCTCTTTATCATCCCCCTGTCTTTATTTATCATCCCTCTACTGTGTCTCTATTTATCATCCCTCTACTGTGTCTCTATTTATCATCCCTCTGTGTCTCTATTTATCATCCCTCTGTCTCTCTTTATCATCCCCTACTGTGTCTCTATTTATCATCCCTCTACTGTGTCAAATCAATTTAAAATCATCCCTCAAATCAAATCAAATTTATTTATCATCCCTCGTGTCAGCTATATCTCAAAGTGCTGTACAGAAACCCTCTGCCTAAAACCCCAAACTACAATGTGTCTCTATTTAAACTCCCTAGAAAGGCCAAAACCTAGGAAGAAACCTAGAGTGTCTCTATTTGGGGTGGCATCCCTTTCTGTGTCTCTAGATTATCATGGCCAAGATGTTCAAATGTTCTAATGACCAGCATGGTCTCTATTTAAACTCATCCACTCCAGGTACTGTGTCAGCAAGGAGTCATCCCTTGTCATTTATAGTCCTGGGGCATGGTCCTAGGGCTAGGTCAGTTGATCATCCCTCTGTGTCTCTGTCATTCCTATCATCCTACTGTGTCTCTATTTATCATCCCTCTGTCTTTATTTATCATCCCTTTACTGTGTTTATCATCTCTGTCTCTATTTATCATCCTCTAATACTATCATCCCTCTACTGTGTCTCTATTTATCATCCCTCTGTCTCTAGTTATAATCCCTCTACTGTGTCTCACTATTTATCATCCCTCCTGTGTCTCTATTATATCCCGTCAATTTATCATCCTCTACTGTGTGTCTCTATTTATCATCCCCTCCTCTATGTGTCCCTCTGATCATCCCACTGTCTTTATTTATCATCCCTCTGTGTCTCTATTTATCATCCCCTCTGTGTTTATTTATCATCCCTCTGTGTGTCTCTATTTATCATCCCTCTACTGTGTCTCTATTTATCATCCCTCTGTGCCTATTTATCATCCCTCTACTCTATTTATGTCTTCTGTCTTTAAGGTTATCACCCTCGTCTCTATTGGGTATCAGACCTTTACTGTGTCTCTATTTATCATCCCTCTGCTGTATTTATCATCTAGTTATAATCTACTGTGTAGGTATACATCCCTCAGTAGTATCATCCCTCAATGCTTTATAGGTTATCAGTAAAACCTGTGTATCAGCCCAGGCTTTGACAGGGAAGCCAGTGTCTCTGGAGTAATATATCATCCCTCTTGTCTTTGAGACATCAACCCTGTGTTGTAGCACTACTGTGTTGTATTTATCATCCGGTGACTTGTAACCTCACCTAGAGTACAAAATTCATCCCCCTTCGTTTTTCTGTATCATTTTTGGACAGAAAGTCCACTGATTCTGTCACCACATCATCCTCTGTACAGCTATTTATCATCCCTCTGTGTCTCTATTTATCATCCCTCTACTGTGTCTCTATTTATCATCCCTCTGTGTCTGTATTTATCATCCCTCTACACACCCTATTTATCATCCTCTGTGTCACACACTATTTATCATCCCTCTGTGTCTCTATTTATCATCCCTCTGTGTCTCTATTTATCATCCCTCTGTGTTTATTTATCATCCACTGTGTCTCTATTTATCATCCCCCACTGTCTCTCATTTATCATCCCTCTGTGATCTATTTATCATCCCTCTCCTCCACCTCTATTTATCATCCCTCTGTGTCTCTATTTATCATCCCTCTACATGTGTCTCTATTGATCATCCCTCTCACTGTGTCATCTATTTATCATCCTCTATTGTGTCTCTATTTATCATCCCTCTGTGTCTTTGTCCCAGGCTTTGACCAGCCTCTGGGGAAGCAGGGCACTATGTAGGGACTTGGGAAGGTGCCATTTGAGCACAACCTGTGTGTTGTAGTCGAGGTATTGATGCTGAGCGGTGACCTCTAACCTCACCTGTGAGTAATGAAATTCCCCCTTCGATGGCTGAGGGGGAAGGTCTCACCACCGAACACCACACATGCTCTGTACAGCCATTGATCGTTTGCCTTGAGAGAGTCAAGCTCACACACACACACACACACACACACACACACACACACACACACACACACACACACACACACACACACACACACACACACACACACACACACACACACACACACACACACACACACACACCACTCTGAATAACATCACACACACTGAATAACATCACACAAACACACTCTGAATGCCCCCATTCTCTCACGCACATTTTTGTGATCTTGAATTCCCTCTCCACCCCTAATTACTATGTCTTTTATTTTTGATATTCTGACATGATGCAGATATTAGTGTTTGTTCACCTTTGACATGAGGTGAAGAATTTATAGGTCCTGTGTAAAGATAACATGGAGAAAGGACTGTGTTCTCCCACACTTTCCATACTGAGGGAAGTGGATAGGGAGAGGCCTGTTGATGCTGAGGGGGAAGTGTTTGTTGGAGAGAGGCCTGTTGATGCTGAGGGGAAGTGTTTGTTGGAGAGAGGCCTGTTGATGCAGAGGGGGAAGTGTTGGTTGGAGAGAGGCCTGTTGATGCTGAGGGGGAAGTGTTTGTTGGAGACAGGCCTGTTGATGCTGAGGGGGAAGTGTTTGTTGGAGAGAGGCCTGTTGATGCAGAGGGGAAGTGTTTGTTGGAGACAGGCCTGTTGATGCTGAGGGGGAAGTGTTTGCTGGAGAGAGGCCTGTTGATGCTGAGGGGGAAGTGTTTGTTGGAGAGAGGCCTGTTGATGCTGAGGGGGAAGTGTTTGCTGGAGACAGGCCTGTTGATGCAGAGGGGGAAGTGTTTGTTGGAGAGAGGCCTGTTGATGCTGAGGGGGAAGTGTTTGTTGGAGAGAGGCCTGTTGATGCAGAGGGGGAAGTGTTTGTTGGAGAGAGGCCTGTTGATGCTGAGGGGGAAGTGTTTGTTGGAGAGAGGCCTGTTGATGCTGAGGGGGAAGTGTTTGTTGGAGAGAGGCCTGTTGATGCTGAGGGGGAAGTGTTTGTTGGAGACAGGCCTGTTGATGCAGAGGGGGAAGTGTTTGTTGGAGAGAGGCCTGTTGATGCTGAGGGGGAAGTGTTTGTTGGAGAGAGGCCTGTTGATGCAGAGGGGAAGTGTTTGTTGGAGACAGGCCTGTTGATGCTGAGGGGGAAGTGTTTGTTGGAGAGAGGCCTGTTGATGCAGAGGAGGAAGTGTTTGTTGGAGAGAGGCCTGTTGATGCTGGGAGGGGGAAGTGTTTGTTAGAGAGATGCCTGTTGATGCAGAGGGGGAAGTGTTTGTTGGAGAGAGGCCTGTTGATGCAGAGGGGGAAGTGTTTGTTGGAGACAGGCCTATTGATGCTGAGGGGGAAGTGTTTGTTGGAGACAGGCCTGTTGATGCTGAGGGGGAAGTGTTTGTTGGAGAGAGGCCTGTTGATGCTGAGGGGGAAGTGTTTGTTGAGAGAGGCCTGTTGATGCAGAGGGGGAAGTGTTTGTTAGAGACAGGCCTGTTGATGCAGAGGGGAAGTGTTTGTTGGAGAGAGGCCTGTTGATGCAGAGGGGAAGTGTTTGTTGGAGAGAGGCCTGTTGATGCTGAGGGGGATGTGTTTGTTGGAGAGAGGCCTGTTGATGCAGAGGGGGATGTGTTTGTTGGAGAGAGGCCTGTTGATGCTGGAGGGGGAAGTGTTTGTTGGAGAGAGGCCTGTTGATGCTGAGGGGGAAGTGTTTGCTGGAGAGAGGCCTGTTGATGCTGAGGGGGAAGTGTTTGCTGGAGAGAGGCCTGTTGATGCAGAGGGGGAAGTGTTTGTTGGAGAGAGGCCTGTTGATGCTGAGGGGGAAGTGTTTGTTAGAGAGAGGCCTGTTGATGCAGAGGGGAAAGTGTTTGTTGGAGAGAGGCCTGTTGATGCAGGGGGAAGTGTTTGTTGAGACAGGCCTATTGATGCTGAGGGGGAAGTGTTTGTTGGAGACAGGCCTGTTGATGCTGTGGGGGAAGTGATTGTTGGAGAGAGGCCTGTTGATGCTGAGGGGGAAGTGTTTGTTGGAGACAGGCCTGTTGATGCTGAGGGGAAGTGTTTGTTAGAGAGAGGCCTGTTGATGCTGAGGGGGAAGTGTTTGTTGGAGAGAGGCCTGTTGATGCAGAGGGGGAAGTGTTTGTTGGAGAGAGGCCTGTTGATGCTGAGGGGGAAGTGTTTGTTGGAGAGAGGCCTGTTGATGCTGAGGGGGATGTGTTTGTTGGAGAGAGGCCTGTTGGATGCTGAGGGGGAAGTGTTTGCTGGAGAGAGGCCTGTTGATGCAGAGGGGGAAGTGTTTGTTGGAGAGAGGCCTGTTGATGCAGAGGGGTAGTGTTTGTTGGAGAGAGGCCTGTTGATGCTGAGGGGGAAGTGTTTGCTGGAGACAGGCCTGTTGATGCTGAGGGGAAGTGTTTGTTGAGACAGGCCTGTTGATGCTGAGGGGGAAGTGTTTGTTGGAGAGAGGCCTATTGATGCTGAGGGGGAAGTGTTTGTTAGAGACAGGCCTGTTGATGCAGAGGGGGAAGTGTTTGTTGGAGACAGGCCTGTTGATGCAGAGGGGGAAGTGTTTGTTGGAGAGAGTCTGTTGATGCTGAGGGGGAAGTGTTTGTTGGAGACAGGCCTGTTGATGCTGAGGGGGAAGTGTTTGTTGGATACAGGCCTGTTGATGCAGGGGGTAGTGTTTGTTGAGACAGGCCTGTTGATGCAGAGGGGGAAGTGTTTGTTGGAGAGAGGCCTGTTGATGCTGAGGGGGAAGTGTTTGTTGGAGACAGGCCTGTTGATGCTGAGGGGGAAGTGTTTGCTGGAGAGAGGCCTGTTGATGCTGAGGGGAAGTGTTTGTTGGAGAGAGGCCTGTTGATGCTGAGGGGAAGTGTTTGTTGAGAGAGGCCTGTTGATGCTGAGGGGGGAAGTGTTTGTTGGAGACAGGCCTGTTGATGCAGAGGGGTAGTGTTTGTTGGAGACAGGCCTGTTGATGCTGAGGGGGAAGTGTTTGTTGGAGACAGGCCTGTTGATGCTGAGGGGGAAGTGTTTGTTGGAGACAGGCCTGTTGATGCAGAGGGGGAAGTGTTTGTTGGAGAGAGGCCTATTGATGCAGAGGGGAAGTGTTTGTTAGAGACAGGCCTGTTGATGCAGAGGGGGAAGTGTTTGTTGGAGAGAGGCCTGTTGATGCAGAGGGGGAAGTGTTTGCTGGAGAGAGGCCTGTTGATGCTGAGGGGAAGTGTTTGTTGGAGAGAGGCCTGTTGATGCTGAGGGGGAGGTGTTTGTTGAAGAGAGGCCTGTTGATGGTTTGGGAAAAGAGATGAGTCTGGGTTGAGGCTGGTTGGAGGTCTAGCCTCATGTGACATGGAAAATCTGCACACCACACACACACACACACACACACACACACACACACACACACACACACACACACACACACACACACACACACACACACACACTTGTCCTTGTACACACACACTTTGGAGCCCTCTGTGATCCCAGGAATCCGGGCAGGGGAGAGGCCCCACACCCGGAATAGCAGCACAGCCAGATTTAGCAGCATACACCACATTCCCATTCCCAGCTGCCTCCAATGCCCCACAGACATCACTCACTGACCAGCACACACACACACATGCGCAAGAAAGCACACAAGAATGCGTTCACATACCCATAAACTCACGCACACAAACGCACACACATGCACACACACACACAAACGCGCACACACACACACACGCACGCTCGCACGCACACGCACACACGCACACACGCACACACACACGCACACACACACATAAACATATATGCACATGCACACAAACACACACACACACACAGAGACACACACACACCATTCCACTTTCCACCATAACTTCCAAACAACATGTTTTCAGTGTTATTGGTCTGAATAATATGAACGACCCTGAACAGACTCCAAACACTCCATGCAGTAGGTATCTATCTCCTGCCCCATTACACAGCACAGATAAAGACTGGGAGGACTAATCCTACAACCATCTGGTGTGGCCGCTGCTGGCGTGGTGGAGGCAGCAGCAGAGACCTGCTGGAATACACCCTGGATACTCCCACTGATCTGGAGGGCACTGATCCACACAGTCGTCCGTCAGTCAGGTCTTG
>NW_027012944.1:0-17701 GCF_036934945.1 Oncorhynchus masou masou
AGAGATTGTACTACTTATGGACTCAAATGGGAAATATATAGAAGAAAAAACTTTTCCCAAACACAGTGTGTCTAAACTCTGGTGTCCAAACACCCAGAGCGCCATAGACCTTCTGTCTGAGGCCAAACTAGGCTCACCTAGCCACATAATAATACACACAGGCACAAACGACCTGAGGGCCCAGCAGGAAAGAGTGGCCACAGCACTGAAGGAGTGATTGAAAAGGCTTCTTCTACTTTCCCCAACGCACAAGTGGTTATCTCCACCTGCTACCACGAAAAGACTTCCACCCTGCCACAATACAGCGGGTAAACGCAAGTATTTCCCGTGACTGTGCCTCAAAACCAAACGTTTTCCTGGCCCACCACTCCACCCTGGACTTGAACAGCCTCTATGACCAGGTCCACCTCTACAAGGCAGCAGTGCCCATCTTTGCCCGAACTCTAAAGGACATCGCTCTCAAACGTATCCCCAACACTTCACACAGGAGCAACAGATCAATCGACACCCCACCCAGACCAGCGAGACACCCTCCCAGACCTGCAGGACCCCCCTGGACCTACACATAGAGGACCCACGCCAAGAGGAATTACATCCAGACCACCGCACACCCAGACACATCCACACCCCTACTCCAACCAATCAACACCCCCCACGTCAATCATGCCCACACCCCATTTAGGCCCCTCAGATCAGACCTATGCCACTCCTGCCCACCCCATGCACCCCACCCCCGCAAAGAGGGCCTCAACATGGAAGCCACACATACGCCCAGGTAGTGAGCGGGCAAACAGTCCCAACCCCCACTCTCACACTCGCCCAAGCCAATGGCATGTACCAGATGCTCAGCAGGCTCTGCTCACACTTACTGGCCTGAGGCCAAACCACGACCAACAACATTGGACACTTTATGGAACAAAAGCCTTTACTATTTCATCCTGGAATATCCAAGGCCTGAGGTCATCTGCCTTTGGCCTGAAGAGCAGAAACCCGGACTTCACCAAAGAAATCGGTAATACAGACATTGTCATCCTGCAAGAAACCTGGTATAGAGGAGACAGACCCACTGGATGCCCTCTAGGTTACAGAGAGCTGGTAGTCCCATCCACCAAACTACCAGGTGTGAAACAGGGAAGGGACTCAGGGGGTATGCTAATTTGGTATAGAACAAAACCTAACTCACTCCATTAAATTAATCAAAACAGGAACATTCTACATTTGGCTAGAAATTCAAAAGGAAATTATCCTAACAGAGAAAAATGTCCTCCTGTGTGCTACCTATATCCCCCCACTAGAATCCCCATATTTTAATGAAGACAGCTTCTCCATCCTGGAGGGGGAAATCAATCATTTCCAGGCCCAGGGACATGTACTAGTCTGTGGTGACCTAAATGCCAGAACCGGACAAGAACCTGACACCCTCAGCACACAGGGGACAAACACCTGCCTGGAGGTGAAAGCATTCCCTCCACCGTGTGCCCCCTAGGCACAACTATGACAACATAACGAACAAAAACGGGTCACAACTCCTGCAGCTCTGTCGCACGCTGGGTATGTACATAGTCAATGGTAGGCTTCGAGGGGGACTCCTATGGTAGGTACACCTATAGCTCATCTCTTGGCAGTAGTACTGTAGACTACTTTATCACTGACCTCAACCCAGAGTCTCTCAGAGCGTTCACAGTCAGCCCACTGACACCCCTATCAGACCACAGCAAAATCACAGTCTACCTAAACAGAGCAATACTCAATCATGAGGCATCAAAGCCAAAGGAACTGAGTAACATTAAGAAATGCTATAGATGGAAGGAATGCAGTTTGAAACCTACCAAAAAACAATTAGGCAACAACAAATTCAATCCCTTTTAGGCAATTTCCTGGATAAAACGTTCCACTGTAATAGTGAAGGTGTAAACTTGGCAGTAGAAAATCTTAACAGTATATTTGACCTCTCAGCTTCCCTATCAAATCTAAAAATCTCAAATAGAAAACCGCAGAAAATTAACAACAATGACAAATGGTTTGATGAAGAATGCAAAATTCTAAGAAAGAAATTGAGAAACCTGTCCAACCAAAAACATAGAGACCCGGAAAACCTGAGTCTACGCCTTCACTATGGTGAATCACTAAAACAATACAGAAATACACTACGGAAAAAGAAGGAACAGCATGTCAGAAATCAGCTCAATGTAATTGAAGAATCCATAGACTCTAACCACTTCTGGGAAAATTGGAAAACACTAAACAAACAACAACACGAAGAATTATCTATCCAAAATGGAGATATATGGGTAAACCACTTCTCCAATCTTTTTGGCTCTATAACAAAGAATAAAGAGCAAAAACATATACATGATCAAATACAGATCTTAGAATCAACTATTAAAGACTACCAGAACCCACTGGATTCTCCAATAACATTGAATGAGTTACAGGACAAAATAAAAACCCTCAAACCCAAAAAGGCCTGTGGTGTTGATGGTATCCTCAATGAAATGATCAAATATACAGACAACAAATTCCAATTGGCTATACTAAAACTCTTTAACATCATCCTTAGCTCTGGCATCTTCCCCAATATTTGGAACCAAGGACTGATCACCCCAATCCACAAAAATGGAGACAAATTTGACCCCAATAACTACCGTGGAATATCGTCAACAGTAACCTTGGGAAAATCCTCTGCATTATCATTAACAGCAGACTCGTACACTTCCTCAATGAAAACAATGTACTGAGCAAATGTCAAATTGGCTTTTTACCAAATTACCGTACAACAGACCATGTATTCACCCTGCACACCTAATTGACAACCAAACAAACCAAAACAAAGGCAAAGTCTTCTCATGCTTTGTTGATTTCAAAAAAGCCTTCGACTCAATTTGGCATGAGGGTCTGCTATACAAACTGATGGAAAGTGGTGTTGGGGTAAAACATACGACATCATAAAATCCATGTACACAAACAACAAGTGTGCGGTTAAAATTGGCAAAAAACACACACATTTCTTCACACAGGGTCGTGGGGTTAGACAGGGATGCAGCTTAAGCCCCACCCTCTTCAACATATATATCAACGAACTGGCGCGGGCACTAGAAAAGTCTGCAGCACCCGGCCTCACCCTACTAGAATCTGAAGTCAAATGTCTGCTGTTTGCTGATGATCTGGTGCTTCTGTCACCAACCAAGGAGGGCCTACAGCAGCACCTAGATCTTATGCACAGATTCTGTCAGACCTGGGCCCTGACAGTAAATCTCAGTAAGACCAAAATAATGGTGTTCCAAAAAGGTCCAGTCACCAGGACCACAAATACAAATTCCATCTAGACACTGTTGCCCTAGAGCACACAAAAAACTATACATACCTTGGCCTAAACATCAGCGCCACAGGTAACTTCCACAAAGCTGTGAACGATCTGAGAGACAAGGCAAGAAGGGCATTCTATGCCATCAAAAGGAACATAAATTTCAACATACCAATTAGGATTTGGCTAAAAATACTTGAATCAGTCATAGAGCCCATTGCCCTTTATGGTTGTGAGGTCTGGGGTCCGCTCACCAACCAAGACTTCACAAAATGGGACAAACACCAAATTGAGACTCTGCACGCAGAATTCTGCAAAAATATCCTCAGTGTACAACGTAGAACACCAAATAATGCATGCAGAGCAGAATTAGGCCGATACCCACTAATTATCAAAATCCAGAAAAGAGCAGTTAAATTCTATAACCACCTAAAAGGAAGCGATTCCCAAACCTTCCACAACAAAGCCATCACCTACAGAGATGAACCTGGAGAAGAGTCCCCTAAGCAAGCTGGTCCTGGGGCTCTGTTCACAAACACACCCTACAGAGCCCCATGACAGCAGCACAATTAGACCCAACCAAATCATGAGAAAACAAAAAGATAATTACTTGACACATTGGAAAGAATTAACAAAAAAACAGAGCAAACTAGAATGCTATTTGGCCCTACACAGAGAGTACACAGCGGCAGAATACCTGACCACTGTGACTGACCCAAAATTAAGGAAAGCTTTGACTATGTACAGACTCAGTGAGCATAGCCTTGCTATTGAGAAAGGCCGCCGTAGGCAGACATGGCTCTCAAGGGAAGACAGGCTATGTGCTCACTGCCCACAAAATGAGGTGGAAACTGAGCTGCACTTCCTAACCTCCTGCCCAATGTATGACCATATTAGAGAGACATATTTCCCTCAGATTACACAGATCCACAAACATTTCGAAAAAAAAATCACATTTTGATAAACTCCCATATCTACTGGGTGAAATTCCACAGTGTGCCATCAGAGCAGCAAGATTTGTGACCTGTTGCCACGAGAAAAGGGCAACCAGTGAAGAACACGCACCATTGTAAATACAACACATATCTATGCTTATTTATTTTATCTTGTGTCCTTTACCATTTGCACATTGTAAAAACACTGTATATATATATAATATGACATTTGTAATGTCTTTATTGTTTTGAAACTTCTGTATGTGTGATGTCTACTGTTAATTTTTATTGTTTATTTCACTTTATATATTATATACCTTACTTGCTTTGGCAATGTTAACATATGTTTCCCATGCCAATAAAGCCCCTTGAATTGAAAAAATTGAATTGAATTGAGAGAGAGAGAGAGACAGAGAGAGAGAGAGAGAGAGAGAGAGAGAGAGAGTGAGAGAGAGAGAGAGAGGGGGGTGGAGAGATAGACACCCTTCTGCCACAGGGTAAAGTGTTAATGCACTCTGTTGGGGGTATATCTGAGATAGAGACACCATTCTGCCGCAGGGTAAGTCTTGAACCGACAGCCTTGGAGCTATAAAATGTGTCTGTATATTTGCTATGCTTGGATAAAAGAAAGTAGAGAAGTAGAGGGCCATGAAGAATTCACTATGAAACCCTCATATCCACAGCAAGCTTGGGAGCTGTAGAACACAGTGGACTGACCTATATTGGTGTGAGACTTACTGAATTTAATAAAAAATAAAAATCTTGAGTATTAAACAAAAAAAAAAATGATATCAATTATTCACGTGAATGAATAAGGCTTTTCACCCTTTGAATCCTCGACAAATATTATTTTTAAAAAGAGGGTACACGACACGACAGGACATGTCATGAAGGATTAATCGTTTTAAACTGTTCAAATGTATCATGAAGTTCTGAATTAAAAAACCCCATTTACAAACATTTTTGAGTTCCATTAATTTCACTGTAGCATTTATCTAGGGGGCTCTTATTAAGAAACTAGGCAGTGTAGGACCACTGACACATGTGGAAGCACATCAGCGAGCTGAAACCAGACATGCTGTATGTGGCAGACTTGCAGGTTTAGTTTTATGCGATTTCGGGGACTACGGTTTTTGACAGCTCAAGAAGATAAAATATTACTACAATCTATTGGGGGTATACTTAAGAGATAGAGACACTTCTACTGCGGGATAAAATATGAATACACTCTGTATAACTGAGAGATTGACACCCTGCTACTGCAGGATACATCATTCATACACTCTGTTGGGGGTATAACTGAGAGATTGACACCCTTCTACTGCCAGATACATCATTCATACACTCTGTTGGGGGTATAACTGAGAGATAGACACCTTCTACTGCCGGATACATCATTCATACACTCTCTTGGGTGTGTCATGACGTGGTCCTTTCTTGGTGTAGATCGTGGCTTCCCCCTGTCAATTCAATTTTTCAATTCAAGGGCTTTATTGGCATGGGAAACATGTGTTAACATTTCCAAAGCAAGTAAGGTAAACAATAAAAATTAACAGTAGACATCACACATACAGAAGTTTCAAAACAATAAAGACATTACAAATGTCATATTATATATATATCTACAGTGTTTTTACAAGGTACAAATGGTAAAGGACACAAGATAAAATAAATAAGCATAGATATGGGTTGTATTTACAATGGTGTTTGTTCCTCACTGGTTGCCCTTTCTCGTGGCAACAGGTCACAAATCTTGCTGCTCTGATGGCACACTGTGGAATTTCACCCAGTAGATATGGGAGTTTTTCAAAATTGGATTTGTTTTCGAATTCTTTGTGGACCTGTCTCTCTCTCCCAAATGGGAGTTTAAAACAATATGTCCATCTTTGAGAGTGTGGGAATGGTTTGTGGACACTTAAGGGACAGTCATGTTGAGTGTGTTTCAGGAAACATACTATATCTCTGAATGTGTACATTTCTGAATTATTGTGTTTGCATCTAATTCTTGTATAAAATGAATGAGTAAAGATGAAACTATTTGTGAAATGATGTAATGTGATGTTAACCTTTAAGTTTAACTTGTCAGCGGCCACGCACCGGTGAGCACAGACCTGATTGGGCATCATTGAACCGCCCTTTTCTACTGCTACGAATCAAAGCCCTCCTAAGAAAATCCTCTCCAGACTAAGCACACCCACAGAGTGAGCTGTGATTGTGAACAGTTTAGACCACGCAAACCCGCAGAGTGAGCTGTGATTGTGAACAGTTTAGACCACGCAAACCCGCAGAGTGAGCTGTGATTGTGAACAGTTTAGACCGTGCAAACCCACAGAGTGAGCTGTGATTGTGAACAGTTAAGACCACGCAAATCCACAGAGTGAGCTGTGATTGTGAACAGTTAAGACCACGCAAACCCACAGTGTGAGATGTGATTGTGAACAGTTAAGACCACGCAAACCCAGGCATAAGCAAATGGTTGTTGAATTCCTAACCAACCCATGTGGAGCGTTGACTACACGCCTGGAAATGGTGAAACTATGAGACAATCGACCCTATGGAATAAGAGCAAATCTTAGATATGAAGTACTAGTCTGCAGCCAGAAATGACGTAAACCCGAGGACGAGAATACAGACAACCGCCGAAACATCTATCTATGAGAACATTTCTGAATGGTACTCTGAAGTATCCATTCTAACCACTAAATACCTCATTGAAACAGGAAGAGAGAGAGAGAGAGAGACTTGGATGAACTCTCCAGCAGACGGACCGGATTCCAACAGAGAAAACAACAAATCAAATCAAATCCAATTTTATTTGTCACATACACATGGTTAGCAGATGTTAATGCGAGTGTAGCGAAATGCTTGTGCTTCTAGTTCCGACAATGCAGTAATAACCAACAAGTAATCAAACTAACAATTCCAAAACTACTGTCTTATACACACAAGTGTAAAGGGATAAAGAATATGTACATAAAGATATATGAATGAGTGATGGTACAGAACGGCATAGGCAAGATGCAGTAGATGGTATCGAGTACAGTATATACATATGAGATGAGTATGTAAACAAAGTGGCATAGATAAAGTGGCTAGTGATACATGTATTACATAAGGATGCAGTAGATGATATAGAGTACAGTATATACGTATATATATGAGATGAATAATGTAGGGTATGTAAACATTATATTAGGTAGCATTGTCTAAAGTGGCTAGTGATATATTTTACATCATTTCCCATCAATTCCCATTATTAAAGTGGCTGGAGTTGAGTCAGTGTGTTGGCAGCAGCCACTCAATGTTAGTGGTTGCTGTTTAACAGTCTGATGGCCTTAAGATAGAAGCTGTTTTTCAGTCTCTCGGTCCCAGCTTTGATGCACCTGTACTGACCTCGCCTTCTGGATGATAGCGGGGTGAACAGGCAGTGGCTCGGGTGGTTGTTGTCCTTGATGATCTTAATGGCCTTCCTGTAACATCGGGTGGTGTAGGTGTCCTGGAGGGCAGGTAGTTTACATAATCTACATAATCTACATAATTATAGACTAATGAATCAATTTGGTCTTTCCCGCTCTTTCTCAGGCCACACCCCTTCGCTTTGTCCAGCAAGCCGTCATATCGGTTTAGCCCACTAGGGGATTTTCCTTATCATTGTTAGTAACCAATATCTACTGTTTGTTTGTTATGCATTTCTGTGATTATTTATTTAGTAAATAAATTATTAAGCCAATTGGTGATTTGGATGATTTATAGTAAAGGCTGGGTTCAGATAATCAACAATTTGCAATGTTTATATGAGTCTGACGTGAGGTAAAGAGTAATTCATTAATATCAAAGTACAGATTGTTCAGATATACACAAAAAAATGATCAAGTGTCCTGGTTTGAACTAGACAGCATCTTTATAGTCAATAACATTGAACTAGACAGCATCCTCACATCTTTATAGTCAATAACATTGAACTAGACAGCATCCTCACATCTTTATAGTCAATAACATTGAACTAGACAGCATCCTCACGTCTTTATAGTCAATAACATTGAACTAGACAGCATCCCCACATCTTTATAGTCAATAACATTGAACTAGACAGCAGCCTCACATCTTTATAGTCATTAACATTGAACTAGACAACATCCTTACATTTTTACAATCAATAGCACTGAACTAGATAGCATCCTTACATTTTTACAGTCAATAGCATTGAACTAGACAGCATCCTCACGTCTTTATAGTCAATAACATTGAACTAGACAGCATCCTCACGTCTTTATAGTCAATAACATTGAACTAGACAGCATCCTCACATCTTTATAGTCAATAACATTGAACTAGATAGCATCCTTACATTTTTACAGTCAAAAGCATTGAACTAGATAGCATCCTTACATTTTTACAGTCAATAGCATTGAACTAGACAGCAGCCTCACATCTTTATAGTCATTAACATTGAACTAGACAGCATCCTCACGTCTTTATAGTCAATAACATTGAACTAGACAGAATCCTCACATCTTTATAATCATTAACATTGAACTAGACAGCATCCTCACGTCTTTATAGTCAATAACATTGAACTAGACAGCATCCTCACATCTTTATAGTCAATAACATTGAACTAGACAGCATCCTCACATCTTTATAGTCATTAACATTGAACTAGACAGCATCCCCACATCTTTATAGTCAATAGCATTGAACTAGACAGCATCCTCACATCTTTATAGTCAATAACATTGAACTAGACAGCATCCTCACATCTTTATAGTCAATAACATTGAACTAGACAGCATCCTTACATTTTTACAGTCAATAGCATTGAACTAGACAGCATCCTCACATCTTTATAGTCATTAACATTGAACTAGACAACATCCTTACATTTTTACAATCAATAGCATTGAACTAGATAGCATCCTTACATTTTTACAGTCAATAGCATTGAACTAGACAGCATCCTCACGTCTTTATAGTCAATAACATTGAACTAGACAGCATCCTCACGTCTTTATAGTCAATAACATTGAACTAGACAGAATCCTCACATCTTTATAATCATTAACATTGAACTAGACAGCATCCTCACGTCTTTATAGTCAATAACATTGAACTAGACAGCATCCTCACGTCTTTATAGTCAATAACATTGAACTAGACAGCAGCCTCACATCTTTATAGTCATTAACATTGAACTAGACAGCATCCTCACGTCTTTATAGTCAATAACATTGAACTAGACAGCATCCTCACGTCTTTATAGTCAATAACATTGAACTAGACAGCATCCTCACGTCTTTATAGTCAATAACATTGAACTAGACAGCAGCCTCACGTCTTTATAGTCAATAACATGGAAGTAGACAGCATCCTCACGTCTTGATAGTCATTAACATTGGCCCAAATCGTTGACTTTGTGTTTTTCTAATCCGAACTCTTCGAATTACCACTGGGATTCCTGCCGTACCTTAGTTTCTATATTGACCTCAAACTGACATAAATTGCGTACTTCTCCCAGCACTGTTGAAGTCAACACACTGCAAAGTTCAACCGTTGTTTCTCGACGACACATTACATGTCCCCATAAAATTGATAGCCAGCCAACACCTCCGTCCTCAGTCCAAACATCCGCTGAAATGTGAAATGGAAAGATCACAATACATCCCTCCATCAGCTTTCTACAGTCCTGTCAGCATGTCATGCGTCAAGAGTACGATGTAACCCACACGTCTATCACGTTAGTGATGGATCGCCCGGAGGCAGGTAGAAATGGAACAACACACAACATGGTTTCTGCCAAGCACCATTAACAACATCTTCTTTGGTCGTTCCACAATAACATGACCCAAGACATTAGCTGTGGTTAACTACAGTGTACGGAACCCGACATCAAAGTGTACATGAGAGAGAATGTAACAATTAAGTTAGAGATATTTTTTTTGTACTTACACGGACCTATATTTTTTTGTACAAACACGGTCCTATATTTTTTGTACTAACACGGACCTATATTTTTTGTACTAACACGGACCTATATTTTTTTGCAAAGGCTAATGTCGAAACGTAACAACATGTTTTTTATATTCAATAAAGGTATTTGAAACACTTATATGAAGAGAGTTTTGGCTCTGTCGTCCTCGTTTAAAAAAACAACAACTTTTGTCTTATTGTTGAACATTTGGAAAGGACATGACATAAGGCCAGTATCGTCAGACATGTGAGTGTGGATGTGTTTTGGAGAGAGGGCTTGTATCGTCAGACATGTGAGTGTGGATGTGTTTTGGAGAGAGGGCCTGTATCGTCAGACATGTGAGTGTGGATGTGTTTTGGAGAGAGTGCCTGTATCGTCAGACATGTGAGTGTGGATGTGTTTTGGAGAGAGGGCCAGTATCGTCAGACATGTGTTTGTGGATGTGTTTTGGAGAGAGGGCTTGTATCGTCAGACATGTGAGTATGGATGTGTTTTGGAGAGAGGGCCTGTATCGTCAGACATGTGAGTGTGGATGTGTTTTGGAGAGAGGGCTTGTATCGTCAGACATGTGAGTGTGGATGTGTTTTGGAGAGAGGGCCTGTATCGTCAGACATGTGAGTGTGGATGTGTTTTGGAGAGAGTGCCTGTATCGTCAGACATGTGAGTGTGGATGTGTTTTGGAGAGAGGGCCAGTATCGTCAGACATGTGTTTGTGGATGTGTTTTGGAGAGAGGGCTTGTATCGTCAGACATGTGAGTATGGATGTGTTTTGGAGAGAGGGCCTGTATCGTCAGACATGTGAGTGTGGATGTGTTTTGGAGAGAGGGCCTGTATCGTCAGACGTGAGTGTGGATGTGTTTTGGGAGAGGGCCTGTATCGTCAGACATGTGAGTGTGGATGTGTTTTGGAGAGAGGTCCTAAATCGTCAGACATGTGTTTGTGGATATGTTTTGGAGAGAGGGCCTGTATCGTCAGACATGTGTTTGTGGATATGTTTTGGAGAGAGGGCCTGTATAGTCAGACATGTGAGTGTGGATGTGTTTTGGAGAGAGGGCCTGTATCGTCAGACATGTGAGTGTGGATGTGTTTTGGAGAGAAGGCCTGTATCGTCAGACATGTGAGTGTGCATGTGTTTTGGAGAGAGGGCCAGTATCGTCAGACATGTGAGTGTGGATGTGTTTTGGAGAGAGGGCCTGTATCGTCAGACATGTGAGTGTGGATGTGTTTTGGAGAGAGGGCCTGTATCGTCAGACATGTGAGTGTGGATGTGTTTTGGAGAGAGGGCCAGTATCGTCAGACATGTGAGTGTGGATGTGTTTTGGAGAGAGGGCCAGTATCGTCAGACATGTGAGTGTGGATGTGTTTTGGGAGAGGGCCTGTATCGTCAGACATGTGAGTGTGGATGTGTTTTGGAGAGAGGTACTAAATCGTCAGACATGTGAGTGTGGATGTGTTTTGGAGAGAGGGCCAGTATCGTCAGACATGTGTTTGTGGATGTGTTTTGGAGAAAGGTCCTGTATCGTCAGACATGTGAGTGTGGATGTGTTTTGGAGAGAGGACCTGTATCGTCAGACATGTGAGTGTGGATGTGTTTTGGAGAGAGGTCCTGTATCGTCAGACATGTGAGTGTGGATGTGTTTTGGAGAGAGGGCCTGTATCGTCAGACATGTGAGTGTGGATGTGTTTTGGAGAGAGGTCCTGTATCGTCAGACATGTGAGTGTGGATGTGTTTTGGAGAGAGGGCTTGTATCGTCAGACATGTGTTTGTGGATGTGTTTTGGAGAAAGGTCCTGTATCGTCAGACATGTGAGTGTGGATGTGTTTTGGAGAAAGGTCCTGTATCGTCAGACATGTGAGTGTGGATGTGTTTTGGAGAGAGGGCCTGTATCGTCAGACATGTGAGTGTGGATGTGTTTTGGAGAGAGTACCTGTATCGTCAGACATGTGAGTGTGGATGTGTTTTGGAGAGAGGACCTGTATCGTCAGACATGTGAGTGTGGATGTGTTTTGGAGAGAGGGCTTGTATCGTCAGACATGTGTTTGTGGATGTGTTTTGGAGAGAAGGCCTGTATCGTCAGACATGTGAGTGTTAATGTGTTTTGGAGAGAGGTCCTGTATCGTCAGACATGTGTTTGTGGATGTGTTTTGGAGATAGGGCCTGTATCGTCAGACATGTGAGTGTGGATGTGTTTTGGAGATAGGGCCTGTATCGTCAGACATGTGAGTGTTAATGTGTTTTGGAGAGAGGGCTTGTATCGTCAGACATGTGAGTGTTAATGTGTTTTGGAGATATGTCCTGTATCGTCAGACATGTGTTTGTGGATGTGTTTTGGAGAGAGGGCCTGTATCGTCAGACATGTGAGTGTGGATGTGTTTTGGAGAGAGGACCTGTATCGTCAGACATGTGAGTGTGGATGTGTTTTGGAGAGAGGGCTTGTATCGTCAGACATGTGTTTGTGGATGTGTTTTGGAGAGAAGGCCTGTATCGTCAGACATGTGAGTGTTAATGTGTTTTGGAGAGAGGTCCTGTATCGTCAGACATGTGTTTGTGGATGTGTTTTGGAGATAGGGCCTGTATCGTCAGACATGTGAGTGTGGATGTGTTTTGGAGATAGGGCCTGTATCGTCAGACATGTGAGTGTTAATGTGTTTTGGAGAGAGGGCTTGTATCGTCAGACATGTGAGTGTTAATGTGTTTTGGAGATATGTCCTGTATCGTCAGACATGTGTTTGTGGATGTGTTTTGGAGAGAGGGCTTGTATCGTCAGGCATGTGAGTATGGATGTGTTTTGGAGAGAGGGCCTGTATCGTCAGACATGTGAGTGTGGATGTGTTTTGGAGAGAGGGCCGGTATCGTCAGACATGTGAGTGTGGATGTGTTTTGGAGAGAGGGCCTGTATCGTCAGACATGTGAGTGTGGATGTGTTTTGGAGAGAGGGCCAGTATCGTCAGACATGTGAGTGTGGATGTGTTTTGGAGAGAGGGCCAGTATCGTCAGACATGTGAGTGTGAATGTGTTTTGGAGAGAGGGCCAGTATCGTCAGACATGTGTTTGTGGATGTGTTTTGGAGAAAGGTCCTGTATCGTCAGACATGTGAGTGTGGATGTGTTTTGGAGAGAGGTCCTGTATCGTCAGACATGTGAGTGTGGATGTGTTTTGGAGAGAGGGCCTGTATCGTCAGACATGTGAGTGTGGATGTGTTTTGGAGAGAGGTCCTGTATCGTCAGACATGTGAGTGTGGATGTGTTTTGGAGAGAGGGCCTGTATCGTCAGACATGTGAGTGTGGATGTGTTTTGGAGAGAGGTCCTGTATCGTCAGACATGTGAGTGTGGATGTGTTTTGGAGAAAGGTCCTGTATCGTCAGACATTTGAGTATGGATGTGTTTTGGAGAGAGGGCTTGTATCGTCAGACATGTGTTTGTGGATGTGTTTTAGAGAAAGGTCCTGTATCGTCAGACATGTGAGTGTGGATGTGTTTTGGAGAAAGGTCCTGTATCGTCAGACATGTGAGTGTGGATGTGTTTTGGAGAGAGGGCCTGTATCGTCAGACATGTGAGTGTGGATGTGTTTTGGAGAGAGGACCTGTATCGTCAGACATGTGAGTGTGGATGTGTTTTGGAGAGAGGACCTGTATCGTCAGACATGTGAGTGTGGATGTGTTTTGGAGAGAGGGCTTGTATCGTCAGACATGTGTTTGTGGATGTGTTTTGGAGAGAAGGCCTGTATCGTCAGACATGTGAGTGTTAATGTGTTTTGGAGAGAGGTCCTGTATCGTCAGACATGTGTTTGTGGATGTGTTTTGGAGATAGGGCCTGTATCGTCAGACATGTGAGTTTGGATGTGTTTTGGAGATAGGGCCTGTATCGTCAGACATGTGAGTGTTAATGTGTTTTCGAGAGAGGGCTTGTATCGTCAGACATGTGAGTGTTAATGTGTTTTGGAGAGAGGTCCTGTATCGTCAGACATGTGTTTGTGGATGTGTTTTGGAGAGAAGGCCTGTATCGTCAGACATGTGAGTGTTAATGTGTTTTGGAGAGAAGGCCTGTATCGTCAGACATGTGTTTGTGGATGTGTTTTGGAGAGAAGGCCTCTATCGTCAGACATGTGAGTGTGGATGTGTTTTGGAGAGAGGTCCTGTATCGTCAGACATGTGTTTGTGGATATGTTTTGGAGAGAGGTCCTGTATCGTCAGACATGTGAGTGTGGATGTGTTTTGGAGAGAGGGCCTGTATGTCAGACATGTGAGTGTGGATGTGTTTTGGGAGAGAGGCTCTGTATCGTCAGACATGTGAGTGTGGATGTGTTTTGGAGAGAGGGCCTGTATCGTCAGACATGTGAGTGTGGATGTGTTTTGGAGAAGGACTGTATCGTCAGACATGTGTTTGTGGATGTGTTTTGGAGAGAAGGCCTGTATCGTCAGACATGTGAGTGTGGATGTGTTTTGGAGAGAGGGCTTGTATCGTCAGACATGTGTTTGTGGATGTGTTTTGGAGAGAAGGCCTGTATCGTCAGACATGTGAGTGTTAATGTGTTTTGGAGAGAGGTCCTGTATCGTCAGACATGTGTTTGTGGATGTGTTTTGGAGAGAGGGCTTGTATCGTCAGACATGTGTTTGTGGATGTGTTTTGGAGAGAAGGCCTGTATCGTCAGACATGTGAGTGTTAATGTGTTTTGGAGAGAGGTCCTGTATCGTCAGACATGTGTTTGTGGATGTGTTTTGGAGATAGGGCCTGTATCGTCAGACATGTGAGTTTGGATGTGTTTTGGAGAGAGGGCTTGTATCGTCAGACATGTGAGTGTTAATGTGTTTTGGAGAGAGGTCCTGTATCGTCAGACATGTGTTTGTGGATGTGTTTTGGAGAGAAGGCCTGTATCGTCAGACATGTGAGTGTTAATGTGTTTTGGAGAGAAGGCCTGTATCGTCAGACATGTGTTTGTGGATGTGTTTTGGAGAGAAGGCCTCTATCGTCAGACATGTGAGTGTGGATGTGTTTTGGAGAGAGGTCCTGTATCGTCAGACATGTGTTTGTGGATATGTTTTGGAGAGAAGGCCTGTATCGTCAGACATGTGAGTGTTAATGTGTTTTCGAGAGAGGGCTTGTATCGTCAGACATGTGAGTGTTAATGTGTTTTGGAGAGAGGTCCTGTATCGTCAGACATGTGTTTGTGGATGTGTTTTGGAGAGAAGGCCTGTATCGTCAGACATGTGTTTGTGGATGTGTTTTGGAGAGAAGGCCTGTATCGTCAGACATGTGTTTGTGGATGTGTTTTGGAGAGAGGTCCTGTATCGTCAGACATGTGTTTGTGGATGTGTTTTGGAGAGAAGGCCTGTATCGTCAGACATGTGTTTGTGGATGTGTTTTGGAGAGAGGTCCTGTATCGTCAGACATGTGTTTGTGGATGTGTTTTGGAGATAGGGCCTGTATCGTCAGACATGTGAGTGTTAATGTGTTTTCGAGAGAGGGCTTGTATCGTCAGACATGTGAGTGTTAATGTGTTTTGGAGAGAGGTCCTGTATCGTCAGACATGTGTTTGTGGATGTGTTTTGGAGAGAAGGCCTGTATCGTCAGACATGTGAGTGTTAATGTGTTTTGGAGAGAAGGCCTGTATCGTCAGACATGTGTTTGTGGATGTGTTTTGGAGAGAAGGCCTCTATCGTCAGACATGTGAGTGTGGATGTGTTTTGGAGAGAGGTCCTGTATCGTCAGACATGTGTTTGTGGATATGTTTTGGAGAGAGGTCCTGTATCGTCAGACATGTGAGTGTGGATGTGTTTTGGAGAGAGGGCCTGTATCGTCAGACATGTGAGTGTGGATGTGTTTTGGAGAGAGGGCCTGTATCGTCAGACATGTGAGTGTGGATGTGTTTTGGAGAGAGGGCCTGTATCGTCAGACATGTGAGTGTGGATGTGTTTTGGAGAGAAGGCCTGTATCGTCAGACATGTGTTTGTGGATGTGTTTTGGAGAGAAGGCCTGTATCGTCAGACATGTGTGTGTGGATGTGTTTTGGAGAGAGGGCTTGTATCGTCAGACATGTGTTTGTGGATGTGTTTTGGAGAGAAGGCCTGTATCGTCAGACATGTGAGTGTTAATGTGTTTTGGAGAGAGGTCCTGTATCGTCAGACATGTGTTTGTGGATGTGTTTTGGAGATAGGGCCTGTATCGTCAGACATGTGAGTGTGGATGTGTTTTGGTGATAGGGCCTGTATCGTCAGACATGTGAGTGTTAATGTGTTTTGGAGAGAGGGCTTGTATCGTCAGACATGTGAGTGTTAATGTGTTTTGGAGAGAGGTCCTGTATCGTCAGACATGTGTTTGTGGATGTGTTTTGGAGATAAGGCCTGTATCGTCAGACATGTGAGTGTGGATGTGTTTTGGAGAGAGGGCCTGTATCGTCAGACATGTGAGTGTGGATATGTTTTGGAGAGAAGGCCTGTATCGTCAGACATGTGTTTGTGGATGTGTTTTGGAGAGAAGGCCTGTATCGTCAGACATGTGAGTGTTAATGTGTTTTGGAGAGAAGGCCTGTATCGTCAGACATGTGTATGTGGATGTGTTTTGGAGAGAAGGCCTGTATCGTCAGACATGTGAGTGTGGATGTGTTTTGGAGAGAGGTCCTGTATCGTCAGACATGTGTTTGTGGATATGTTTTGGAGAGAGGTCCTGTATCGTCAGACATGTAAGTGTGGATGTGTTTTGGAGAGAGGGCCTGTATCTTCAGACATGTGAGTGTGGATGTGTTTTGGAGAGAGTGCCTGTATCGTCAGACATGTGAGTGTGGATGTGTTTTGGAGAGAGGGCCTGTATCGTCAGACATGTGAGTGTGGATGTGTTTTGGAGAGAAGGCCTGTATCGTCAGACATGTGTTTGTGGATGTGTTTTGGAGAGAGGTCCTGTATCGTCAGACATGTGTTTGTGGAAATGTTTTGGAGAGAGGTCCTGTATCGTCAGACATGTGAGTGTGGATGTGTTTTGGAGAGAGGGCTTGTATCGTCAGACATGTGAGTGTGGATGTGTTTTGGAGAGAGGTCCTGTATCGTCAGACATGTGTTTGTGGATATGTTTTGGAGAGAGGTCCTGTATCGTCAGACATGTGAGTGTGGATGTGTTTTGGAGAGAGGGCCTGTATCGTCAGACATGTGAGTGTGGATGTGTTTTGGAGAGAGGGCCTGTATCACAGACATGTGAGTGTGGATGACATGTTTTGGAGAGAGGGCCTGTATCGTCAGACATGTGAGTGTGGATGTGTTTTGGAGAGAAGGCCTGTATCGTCAGACATGTGTTTGTGGATGTGTTTTGGAGAGAAGGCCTGTATCGTCAGACATGTGAGTGTGGATGTGTTTTGGAGAGAGGGCTTGTATCGTCAGACATGTGTTTGTGGATGTGTTTTGGAGAGAAGGCCTGTATCGTCAGACATGTGAGTGTTAATGTGTTTTGGAGAGAGGTCCTGTATCGTCAGACATGTGTTTGTGGATGTGTTTTGGAGATAGGGC
>NW_027012945.1:0-17700 GCF_036934945.1 Oncorhynchus masou masou
GTGACCTGTTAGAGGAGATGAGTGGTGAAAGATCCCTTTAATAGAGATGTGACCTGTGTTGGAGGAGGGGCGCTGAAAAAAGATCCCTTTAATGAGATGTGACCTGTTAGAGGAATGGTGGTGAAAGATCCCTTTAATGAGATGTGACGTGTTGGAGGAGCGCTGAAAGAATCCCTTTAATGAGATGTGACCTGTTAGAGAGCACATATGTCAAGTCAAGGCCCGCGGGCCCATCCCGGCCCGCGGAGAAGGTTTTTACGGCCCCTGGGATGATCTTGATTTATTATTAGAACCGGCCCACGCGGACCGCAGCAAGCCGGCCTTCGCACAGATGCTTTACGCAATGCTACCTTTCCCACAATGCCCTACGGTGGCCTTGCACGAGCAGTAAGGCTGCTTCATTTCAATATTTATTGGCACAGCATGATCGTCAACCATCCCAGTAAAATTAACTTTCAGATACCCATCAAAAATGGCAAAGCGGAAGGTGGATGCACTGAGAGCAGGGTTTCAAACAAGGTGGGGTGAATTATATTCCTGGAGTAGCTGGAAAACCTGTGTGTCTTCTGTGTGGAGAAAAGTGTGGCGGTACTGAAAGAGTATAATCTGAGGCGACATTATGAAACGAAACACGCGGACAAAAAAGCCATGGACATGGAACAAAGGCTACCAAAAGGCAGAGGAATTAAAGCGAGCCTCAAATCTCAAACAAGCTGTTCAAAAAGCCAAATCACAAGGCCAGGCTGCTGTCAGGCCGGTTTTGTTTGGCAGAAGGATGGCTAAATCAGCCCGGCCATTTACGGAGGGGAGGCGGCAGTGGGTGCTGCAGGTTCGCCCGTTTCCTCCCGACACAATGCCCCAGCTGCGCATCAGGCTGCTCAAACGTTGTCTATGTTTGGCACATACCCTGTGTGAACAACTTTTTCTTTGATGAACCTGAACAAAACATCACACGAAGTCGACTTACTGCTGAACACCTCACTCAATTCTGAGGATTTCCTCAGCTCAGAGCCTGCAACATTGATGAACTTGTGGAAAAGATGGGACACCACCAAGTATCACCCCTCAACCTCAAACAAGTGAACATTACTGTGCAATCACATATTTAGAGTTTTTACTCAGTTCAAGTTTAAAAGTTAAGTTTAATATTTGTTTTCTGCATGTTACTTCTCCTTAAACAAAGTGTTGTTTTGATTAATAGATTTTTGCACTTTATTTTATTGTATTTCAATCCAGTATATTTTTAAAAATATTTCAGTTGAGTGGATGATGAAAAGTGCTATTATTGTTTTTTTCTTTAGTAAATTTAGCCCACTTTTGCTAAAAATAGAAAATATAGGCTACTGATGGTGCCTTGAATACCGGTTTCTTTCATTTAATGTTCATGTTATGGGGATTTTTATATAAAGGAAATTTGTCTTTTTGTGTCTGTTGAAAATTAAAGATTACTGACAGAGCCATAAGAAAATATTGCTTTATTTATCTGATCATATTGAATATATTTGTTAGGTTTTCAGTAGGTTCAATTAGGTTCACTAGACTACATCGTCATTTAAAATTTTCAATGAACATTCGAACAGTCCGACCCTGGCTTGTAGCTAAATTTTTTATTTGGCCCTCCGTCCATTTGACTTTGACACCCCTGTGTTAGAGGAATGGTGGTGAAAAATCCTTTAATGAGATGTGACCTGTGTTGGAGGAGGAGCGCTGAAAGATCCCTTTAATGAAGATGTGACCTGTTAGAGGAATGGTGGTGAAGATCCTTGTGAGATGTGACCTGTGTTGGAGGAGGAACTGAAAGATCCTTTAATGTGAGATGCTGACATGATAGAAGTTGGTGGTGAAAGATCCCTTTAATGGTACTGACCTGTTAGAATGGTGGTGAAGGTCCCTTTAATGAGATGTGACCTGTTAGAGGAATGGTGGTGAAAGATCCATTTAATGAGATGTGACCTGTTAGAGGAATGGTGGTGAAAGATCCCTTTAATTAGATGTGACCTGTTAGAGGAATGGTGGTGAAGATCCCATTTAATGAGATGTGACCTGTTAGAGGAATGGTGGTGAAAGATCCCATTTAATGAGATGTGACCTGTTAGAGAATGAGTAGTGAAAGATCGCTAATTAGATGTGACCTGTTTGAGAATGGTGGTGAAAGATCCCTTTTAATGAGATGTGACCTGTTAGAGAATGGTGGTGAGAAGATCCCTTTAATGAGATGTGATCTGTTAGAGGATTGGTGGTGAAAGATCCATTTAATGAGATGTGACCTGTTAGAGGAATGGTGGTGAAAGATCCATTTAATGAGATGTGACCTGTTAGAGGAATGGTGGTGAAAGATCCCTTTAATTAGATGTGACCTGTTTGAGGAATGGTGGTGAAAGATCCCTTTAATGAGATGTGACCTGTTAGAGGAATGGTGGTGAAAGATCCCTTTGGCCAATAAAATGTGATCTGTTAGAGGATTGGTGGTGAAAAATCCATTTAATGAGATGTGACCTGTTAGAGGGATTGGTGGTGAAGATCCCTTTAATGAAATGTGACCTGTTAGAGGAATGGTGGTGAAAGATCCCTTTAATGAGATGTGACCTGTGTTGGAGGAGGGGCTGAAAAGATCCCTTTAATTAGTCCCATCATTGTCTTGTCCCAGACCCGTTTTAAACAGATGACATACATTAATGCATCCCATAACCAGGGCTACCCCCCTACTGGAAGTCCTCAGTACCAGTGAGCGTGCCTAAAATGTCCTATGCTTCCCATGTCCTCATAAGGAAATGATGGATGTGTCAATGATAACCCATGATAAGTTATCTGTTCGGGGGACAGTTGGTGCCCTAGGATGTGTTCATTAGGGCATGCAACGTAAATCATTTTGCAACAGAAAATTACAATTTCTTAACAGAAAAGTCCAGGTAGTCCCTGCTTAGGCCTCCTAAGCCATGCCTCTAACTCATTATCATGGCAAATGCTGCTAGAAAACAAACATAGGACTTAAAACAAGAGAGGCAAGTGTATCGGCCTCTTTTTCAACACACAAGATGGCCTTGAGGAGAATTTTGTCTTGGGCGGGAAAGCAAATTTATCCTATAGGCCTGGGCAAACCGAAACAATATATTTAAATATTTAATTTACATTGTTTTTTCCAGAACAGTTCAAACAGCTATGGTAGATGGATAACTAATTAGCGTGGCTTGGGATGGTTTGTCTCGGTATGGCCTATAGTGTGAAGTGAATCAGGTGTTCCATTTCTAAAACCAGCATCACATTCCATTTAAGCTTGGGCTTATCGATTTGGGTGCTAATTAATGTAGTCATGTGGCAAAATGCTCACATCCAAGCATCTTGAATAAAACATCTAGTAAGTCTTTAATTGAATTGAAGACCTTATTTAGAAAGCAATGCCATTTATTTGGACAATGAAAACGATAAGGAGTGTCCTGGCTGATTGCCAGCGTGGTAAATGACAAACTGATACAGGAAGCTAAGGAATAGACAGGCCATAGAGAAGGAGTGTGTGAGTGCGTGTGCACGTTAACCTTCACTCTTTCTTTAGCAAGGCAGGCTAGACCAGACAGTGTTTATTTCCTGGCCGTCTCTGAGAATGTCTAGTCAAAGACAAACCTTACACCCTTGATCCCTGTTCACGCATTGATTATTAAACAGCACTAATGTTCATCACCACTAGATGGTGACAGACTCTGAGAATTAAATCAAGTAGCTTGGAACGGAAAGACTTCCTGTATGAATGATTTCAACTCTGTGAGTGTCAGAGAATTCTTGGTTTGTGATGCACTTTAATAAGAATGCACTGAATCGACTACATATATTTGCTTAGAATCCTGTTCACACACACATGCCCGCTAGTGGAGGAGGCTGAGGGAGGACAGGCTCGTAATAATGTCTGGAACGGGTGAATGGAATGGCATCAAACATGGAAACCATGGAAGCCATGTGTTTCAGTTATTTGATACCATTCCAGCTACTCCTCTCCAGCCATTATTATGAGCCTGTCCTCCCTAATTAAGGCGCCACCAACCTCCTGTGACACACGCACAGCACATAAAGGTGGGTGTCTGTGATGAGTGGCCTATATTATTCATGCAGAGGGGTTAGGGCAGTTCAAATGAACTGTCCTTGTTCTGGGGTCGATGTATATGCACACATTCATACATGTTTTACTATGGCCAGCAGAATCTGGGTTAGGGACAATTCCTTGTTTTCATTTTGTCCTCTGCAAAAACGTCTCTAACTCCAAATCCGTCAAGTAATTGAACTCCAAACAGTTCATTGGAATGTTTTTACCATGGTTTTGTTGGTGAAATGTCATTATTTCTCTTTGAAGTCTGAAAGATTTGGCCTCCATTAGCAAGACTTCTAGACATGTTGAGAGAGACATGGTCTGGCTCCCATATCGTCTGTCCACGTAGAGCTGCGACTGACTGTGGTGGTGGGAGACAGAGAGTTTATCTAGTCACCCTCCCTCCCTCTCTATGCAAGACCGGGGTGAAATGTGTTTGGGCAGCTGTTTCTGTTGGCTGGCATGAGATGGTCATTGGGCTGGCATATACAGCCCTGGGTCTCCCATCTACCATACTGGCCAACACAAACATCTGCTCTACCCTCCCAATACACACACACACACACAGACGGACGGACGGACGGATGGACGAGTGGTGTTAGCAGTGACCCAGTGTCTTATAGCAGGGCGTTGGAACAGAACCAACATGTGGATGCAGAGGAATATGGTGTTAGCAGTGACCCAGTGTCTTATAGCAGGGCGTTGGAACAGAACCAACATGTGGATGCAGAGGAATATGGTGTTAGCAGTGACCCAGTGTCTTATAGCAGGGCGTTGGAACAGAACCAACATGTGGATGCAGAGGAATATGGTGTTAGCAGTGACCCAGTGTCTTATAGCAGGGGCGTTGGAACAGAACCAACATGTGGATGCAGAGAATATGGTGTTAGCAGTGACCCAGTGTCTTATAGCAGGGCGTTGGAACAGAACCAACATGTGGATGCAGAGGAATATGGTGTTAGCAGTGACCCAGTGTCTTATAGCAGAGGCGTTGGAACAGAACCAACATGTGGATGCAGAGGAATATGGTGTTAGCAGTGACCCAGTGTCTTATAGCAGGCGTTGGAACAGAACCAACATGTGGATGCTCCCAGAGAATATGATGACAGGTAGAAAATAGAATAAGTCAGGTTTACTTTATGGTCTCCCTCCCTAATCCCCCCACCCAATCCCTCCCTCAACAAACAGCTCTACATGAAGACCAGCACCATGTTGAGTGATGGGACTATCTCAGGATGCAGTTAGGAAGGCCACGTGTGGACCTTTTTGTTTCACAGCGTCTGGCTGTCGGTATACAGACAGTTTATTTCATCCCCTCTGTGGGCTTCACATTCTTGGTGCCTAAGTTTGATGTTAAATGTTTTGTGATTTTCAGGGACCAAGACCCCCACTCCCATCATTGCCGAGTAAAGTAAGCAGAACGGCCCCCACATGTTCTATAGGGTACTGTCTGTGTCTTCAGTGATGTAATGCTCTCCCTCAGCCAATCTTGAGTGCTGGTAGAACATGTACTCACAGCACCGAGCCTCAGTGTGCTTGGGTCAGTGTCTGTGACTTTATGGTCTCTCCCTAATCAATTTCACAACAATGCAATAGGACAATCTACAGTAGACTGTTTTCCACGCGGCTGCAAAGCCCACAGTCAGGCTCTCTGCTAATCAATCACAATAAAAGTTCACCCCTATTAGGTGAATTGGAAAAGCTTTATAGTGGACCTTTTTGTTTCACTGCGCTCTGGCTGAATCGTCGACCAGACAGCTTATCTCATCAGGCCTCTGTGTATGTTCAGGCATTCTTGGTGTGATATAGTTTGATGTGGAAATGTTTTGTGATTTTCAGGACCAAGGCCCCACTCCAGATTGGAGCCGGTCCTTATTCTCAGGCAAGCAGAACTGTAGTGCTTTATACAGGAGAACTGTAGTGGTTTATACAGGATCTGTATAATGGATGTTTAGGAGTGGCTGGCTAGAACATGTTGCTCTATAGGTTGACAGCACCAGCCTATTAGGTTGCAGTGTTGTTTAAACTCAGGCCTATTAGGTGAATTGGAACAGTGTTGCTCTTAGTGACTGCACTCAGGCCTATTAGGTGAATTGGAACAGTGTTGCTCTTAGTGACTGCACTCAGGCCTATTAGGTGAATTGGAACAGTGTTGCTCTTAGTGACTGCACTCAGGCCTTAGGTGAATTGGAACAGTGTTGCTCTTAGTGACTGCACTCAGGCCTATTAGGTGGTGGAACAGTGTTGCTCTTAGTGACTGCACTCAGGCCTATTAGGTGAATTGGAACAGTGTTGCTCTTAGTGACTGCACTCAGGCCTATTAGGTGAATTGGAACAGTGTTGCTCTTAGTGACTGCACTCAGGCCTATTAGGTGAATTGGAACAGTGTTGCTCTTAGTGACTGCACTCAGGCCTATTAGGTGAATTGGAACAGTGTTGCTCTTAGTGACTGCACTCAGGCCTATTAGGTGAATTGGAACAGTGTTGCTCTTAGTGACTGCACTCAGGCCTATTAGGTGAATTGGAACAGTGTTGCTCTTAGTGACTGCACTCAGGCCTATTAGGTGAATTGGAACAGTGTTGCTCTTAGTGACTGCACTCAGGCCTATTGGGTGAAGTGGAACAGTGTTGCTCTTAGTGACTGCACTCAGGCCTATTAGGTGAATTGGAACAGTGTTGCTCTTAGTGACTGCACTCAGGCCTATTAGGTGAATTGGAACAGTGTTGCTCTTAGTGACTGCACTCAGGCCTATTAGGTGAATTGGAACAGTGTTGCTCTTAGTGACTGCACTCAGGCCTATTAGGTGAATTGGAACAGTGTTGCTCTTAGTGACTGCACTCAGGCCTATTAGGTGGTGGAACAGTGTTGCTCTTAGTGACTGCACTCAGGCCTATTAGGTGAATTGGAACAGTGTTGCTCTTAGTGACTGCACTCAGGCCTATTAGGTGGTGGAACAGTGTTGCTCTTAGTGACTGCACTCAGGCCTATTAGGTGAATTGGAACAGTGTTGCTCTTAGTGACTGCACTCAGGCCTATTAGGTGAATTGGAACAGTGTTGCTCTTAGTGACTGCACTCAGGCCTATTAGGTGAATTGGAACAGTGTTGCTCTTAGTGACTGCACTCAGGCCTATTAGTCAGTCCGGAACAGTGTTGCTCTTAGTGACTGCAGCTCCAACCACCTCCCAGGTGAATTGGTATCTCTAGCCACACTGATGACCTGCCACAGGTGATGACCTGCCACACTGATGACCTGCCACACTGATGACCTTCCCCACTGATGACCTGCCAGACTGCATGACCTGCCACACTAATGATCTGCCACACTAATGATCTGCCACACTGGTATGTTTCATCAGGAGAGGAGTCCTATGTTTGCTCCTCTCACAACAAGACTGATAATGCCTGGCTCCTCTCATGACAAGACCCCGTAATGCCTGGCTCCTCTCATAATGACCCCGTAACTGGCTCCTCTCATCAGGACAAGACCCAGTAATGCCTGGCTCCTCTCACAACAAGACCTCATAATGCCTGGCTCCTCTCACAACAAGACCCCATAATGCCTGGCTCCTCTCACAACAAGACCCCGTAATGCCTGGCTCCTCTCACAGCAGACCAGTAATGCCTGGCTCCTCTCACAACAAGACCTCATAATGCCTGGCTCCTCTCACAACAAGACCTCATAATGCCTGGCTCCTCTCACAACAAGACCCCCATAATGCCTGGCTCCTCTCACAACAAGACCCGTAATGCCTGGCTCCTCTCACAACAAGACCCAATAGTGCCTGGCTCCTCTCACAGCAAGACCCAGTAATGCCTGGCTCCTCTCACAACAAGACCTCATAATGCCTGGCTCCTCTCACAACAAGACCTCATAATGCCTGGCTCCTCTCACAACAAGACCCCATAATGCCTGGCTCCTCTCACAACAAGACCCCGTAATGCCTGGCTCCTCTCACAACAAGACCCAATAGTGCCTGGCTCCTCTCCCAACAAAGGCCCCTAATGCCTGGCTCCTCTCACAACAAGACCCAATAGTGCCTGCTACCGAGGTGCAATTTGTTGCATTTGGACCATAGCTGTCAGGGAGAGATATGCCCTCCACTTAAATAGTCGCTGTAATCTCACTCCATCTCCCTGTTTTGCCGTGGTGAACCCACGGGCAGTAAACGCCATCAATAGCTGAAGCTCATCCTTAAATTAACAAAACCTGTGCCAGGCCCAAATGCTTGCCCAAATTAGGAACTGAGACACACCTTTGTGACTGTCTGGACTCTGTCAGCATGGTGTGACGTTCTAGACTCCAGGATGGTGTTACTGTCTGGTCTATTGTCCAGCATGGTGTGACGTTCTAGACTCCATCATGGTGTGGTCTAGACTTCAGCAGTAATGACGGTCTAGACTTGGGAGATGGTGTGGGAGACCATAATAAGAGACCATATCTGCAACAACAAATCCTGCAGAAAGCTAACAAAGCACACTGTAGATATTAAACACATTTATCATATCTGTCAAGTGATCCTCAAGTGATCTGTTCAAAGTGTCTCTCTCTCTCTCTCTGTCTCTCTCTCTCTCATTCCATGATGTAAAGGTCCTTTGTTTTCTGACACTTAAACAAAAGCCGAGAGCCAAGCTTAGAAGACTGTGAATTCCCGCCTGATTTTCCTGATCTTCAGGTCTGACCTCCTCAGTCAACAGAAGATGAGCCTTCAGGGCTCAGCAGAGCTCTGGGGTTATTTGTGGCCGTTTTCCAGTGCAACGACAACAGCCGTTGAAGAAGCTGTGAAGAGTGTAAAAGAGATGAAGTAAAGCATTTAACACCAATGACAATTGCATAGTCAAGGCTGAACATGAACACCAAGTGCTCTATAATGTGGAGAAACATGGAGAAAACATTCCTATAATGTGGAGAAACATGGAGGAAAACAATCCTATAATGTGGAAAACATGGAGAAAACATTCCTATAATGTGGAGAAACATGGAGAAAACATTCCTATAATGTGGAGGAAAACATGGGAAAACATTCCTATAATGTGGAGAAACATAGAGAAAACATTCCTATAATGTGGAGAAACATGGGAAACATTTCATTAATGGAGAAACATGGAGAAATCATTCCTATAATGTGGAGAAACATGGAGAAATCATTCCTATAATGTGGAGAAAACATAGAGAAAACATTCCTATAATGTAAGAGAAACATGGAGAAAACATTCCTATAATGTGGAGAAAACATGGAAAAACATTCTACAATCAATGTGGAGAAACATGGAAAACATTCTATAATGTGGAGAAACATGGAGAAAACATTCCTATAATGTGGAAAACATGGAGAGAAAGCATTTCCCTATAGTATGGAGAAACATGGAGAAAACATTCCCTATAATGTGGGACTGAAAACTGTTCCTATAATGTGGAAGAAGACATAGAGAAAACATTCCCTATAATGTGGAGAAACATGGAGAAAACATTCCTATAATGTGGAGAAACATGAGAAAACATTCCTATAATGTGGAGAAACATGGGAAAACATTCCTATGTGTGGAGAAACATGGAGAAAACATTCCCTATAATGTGGAGAAGACGCAGAGAAAACATCTATATAATGTGGAGAAACATGGAGAAAACATTCCTATAATGTGGAAGACATAGAGAAAACATTCCTATAATGTGGAGAAACATGGAGAAAACATTCCTATAATGTGGGGCATGGAAAAACAATTCCTATAATGTGGAGAAACATGGAGAAAACATTCCTATAATGTGGAGAAACATGGAGAAAACATTTATAATGTGGAGAAACATGGAGAAAACATTCTATAATGTGGAAGACATGGAGAAAACATTCCTATAATGTGGACAAAACATTCCTATAATGTGGAGAAAACATGGAGAAAACATTCCTATAATGTGGACAAAACATTCCTATAATGTGGGAAAGACATGGAAAGAAACGTCCCTATAATGTGGAGAAAACATTCCTATAATGTGGAGAAACATGGAGAAAACATTCCTATAATGTGGACAAAACATTCCTATAATGTGGAGAAAACATGGAGAAAACATTCCTATAACATGGAGAAAACATTCCTATAATGTGGAGAAAACATGGAGAAAACATTCCTATAATGTGGAGAAACATGGAGAAAACATTCCTATAATGTAGGAGAAACATGGAGAAAACATTCCTATAATGTGGAGAAGCATGAGAAAACATTCCCTGTGGAAAAACATAACATATAATGGAGAAAACATTCCTATAATGTGGAGAAAACATGGAGAAAACATTCCTATAATGTGGGAAAACATTCCTATAATGTGGAGAAAACATGGAGAAAAACATTGTGGAGAAAACATGGAGAAAACATTCCTATAATGTGGAGAAAACATGGAGAAAACATTCCTATAATGTGGAGAAACATGGCAAACATTCCTATGTGTGGAGAAACATGGAAAACATTCTATAATGTGGAGAAACATGGAGAAAACATTCCTATAATGTGGAGAAAACATGGGAAAACATTCCTATAATGTGGAGAAAACATGGAGAAAACATTCCTATAATGGAGAAAACATTCCTATAATGTGGAGAAAACATGGAAAACGTTTCCTATAATGTGGAAAACATTCCTATAATGTGGAGAAACATGGAGAAAACATTCCTATAACATGGAGAAAACATTCCTATAATGTGGAGAAAACATGGAGAAAACATTCCTATAATGTGGAGAAAACATTCCCTATAATGTGGAGAAAACATGGAGAAAACATTCCTATAATGTGGAGAAACATGGAGAAAACATTCTATAATGTGGAGAAAACATGGAGAAAACATTCCTATAATGTGGAGAAACATGGAGAAAACATTCCTATGATGTGGAAAAACATGGGAAAACATTCCTATAATGTGTGGAAAACATTCCTATAATGTGGAGAAACATGGAGATAATGTGGAGAAAACATTCCTATAATGTGGAGAAAACATGGAGAAAACATTCCTATAATGTGGAGAAAACACATGGAAAACATTCCTATAATGTGGAGAAACATGGAGAAAACATTCCTATAATGTGGAAAAACATGGAGAAAACATTCCTATAATGAAACATGGAGAAAACATTCCTATAATGTGGAGAAACATGGAAAACATTCCTATAATGTGGAGAAACATGGAGAAAACAATCCTATAATGTGGAGAAACATGGAGAAAACATTCCTATAATGTGGAGAAACATGGAGAAAACATAGAGAAAACATTCCTATAATGTGGAGAAAACATTCCTATAATGTGGAGAAACATGGAGAAAACATTCCTATAATGTGGAGAAACATGGAGAAAACATTCCTATAATGTGGAGAAAACATTCCTATAATGCTCCTATATTGACCGTAATGGTATCATCCATAGGTGTGTGGTCTGACCATGTAATGACTATTGTTTTCAGTAAGTTGGACAACAATATTGTTTAGGCATCAACATGGTTGTTATTGAGACATGCCTATACAGTACTCTAACAGCACACTGTACTCCTGTTTACTCCAGACCAATGACCTGGTCAGTGAAGTGGGAACACTTGTACAGATGAGTAGTCATAAAAGGGAGCAAAAGAATCAGGGTCCCTGTCTGGCTGCAAAACACAAACAAAGGCTTGTCTTCTCATCTGGAGATCTCATGGCTGCTTCTCCATAGCAACATGTCCTCTGTAGCTCTCATGGCTGCTTCTCCTTAGCAACATGTCCTCTGTAGATCTCATGGCTGCTTCTCCATAGCAACATGTCCTCTGTAGCTCCCATGGCTGCTTCTCCTTAGCAACATGTCCTATGTAGCTCTCATGGCTGCTTCTCCTTAGCAAAATGTCTTCTGTAGCTCTCATGGCTGCTCCTCCTTAGCAAAATGTCTTCTGTAGCTCTCATGGCTGCTTCTCCTTAGCAACATGTCCTCTGTAGCTCTCATGGCTGCTTCTCCTTAGCAAAATGTCTTCTGTAGCTCTCATGGCTGCTCCTCCTTAGCAAAATGTCTTCTGTAGCTCTCATGGCTGCTTCTCCTTAGCAACATGTCCTCTGTAGCTCTCATGGCTGCTTCTCCTTAACAACATGTCCTCTGTAGCTCTCATGGCTGCTTCTCCTTAGCAAAATGTCCTCTGTAGCTCTCATGGCTGCTTCTCCTTAGCAAAATGTCTTCTGTAGCTCTCATGGCTGCTTCTCCTTAGCAAAATGTCTTCTGTAGCTCTCATGGCTGCTTCTCCCTTAGCAAATGTCTTCTGTCTCTCATGGCTGCTTCTCCTTAGCAAAATGTCTTCTGTAGCTCTCATGGCTGCTCCTCCTTAGCAAAAAGTTCTCATGGCTGCTTCTCCTTAGCAAAATGTCTTCTGTAGCTCTCATGGCTGCTTCTCCTTAGCAACATGTCCTCTGTAGCTCTTATGGCTGCTTCTCCATAACAACATTTCCTCTGTATCTCTCATGGCTGCATCTCCATAGCAACATGTCCTCTGTAGCTCTCATGGTTGCTTCTCCATAACAACATGTCCTCTGTAGCTCTCATGGTTGCTTCCTCCATAGCAACATGTCCTCTGTAGCTCTCATGGCTGCTTCTCTATAGCAACATGTCCTCTGAAGCTCTCTCATGGTTGCTTCTCCATAGCAACATGTCCTCTGTAGCTCTCATGGTTGCTTCTCCATAGCAACATGTCCTCTGTAGCTCTCGTGGCTGCTTCTCCATAGCAACATGTCCTCTGTAGCTCTCGTGGCTGCTTTCCATAGCAACATGTCCTCTGTAGCTCTCGTGGCTGCTTCTCCATAGCAACATGTGGCCTCTTAGCAACATGTCCTCTTAGAGTTTAGGAGTCAGTAATCTCGGTTAACCCAGAACTAAAATATCGCATGGTTTGGAGTTTAAGGTGAGAGATTCACATGACAGTGACTGAGAACCCTGTAATGATCACAATGATGTCATTATAGAAGTGACCTGTATTCACCTTCCTGGTTGGATTCATCCCTACAGAACATGGCAAATGAAGGAGACATAATTGTAAAACAAACAAAAAAACTCCTGCGTGTGTGTGTGTGTGCGTGCGTGCATGTGTGCGTGCGTGTGCATGCGTGTGCATGCGTGTGCGTGTAGGATACAGCTTCATGTTGATCCTGCACTCCAGATATCAGCTGCAACGTTGTATATGGTATTGATGTTTTGATCAGAGACCTTTTCAAGACAAACCACAAAGGAGACACATGGTGATGTGTGTGGTAACATTTCACCTGCACTTGCCTGAGAAAGGTCAGTAAGATTGGATCTGGAAAGACAAGCTTGGAAACTCTTGTGAAACCCTTGTGTCTTGGTCCAGCGTTTCAACCTGACTAACGGTGAAAGATGTTGTCCTCATAGAGATACAACAGTGGTGTGTTTGATTTGGCACAGACCAAGATAATATTCACTCTAGATGTCTGATAGTCTGTCCCTCTCAATTACTTCAAGTTGTCAGGTGTCTGAGGTGCAGACTGAGTCGTTAGACTGGTTCAGCCCCAACTCTATTTAATACAGTTCTCTGCTCCTCTATTTTTGTATTATTATAGTCTGTCTGGTCCACTATACAGACAGGACAGTGTCTGGTCACTATACAGACAGGTCAGTGTCTGGTCCACTATACAGACAGGACAGTGTCTGGTCCCATACAGACAGGACAGTGTCTGGTCCACTATACAGACAGGTCAGTGTCTGGGTCCACTGCTCTGAGCCAGGTCAGGACAGTGTCTGGTCCACTATACAGACAGGTCAGTGTCTGGTCCACTCTGAACAGTTCAGTGTCTGGTCCACTATACAGACAGGTCAGTGTCTGCTCCACTATACAGACAGGTCAGTATCTTTCCGGTTCCGGGTTGGATGACGTTCGCATCTACACCGGTCCGCAGGTAATTATAACCTTTCATTACATCATTACATTTCATTACATTACATTACATTTCATTATAGTACAACGGTTTGATTTGTCTAATCTTAGCAATTTCTTCTTAGCTAGCTACATAGCCGTCTTTGTATCAAAGATAATTGCGTAATTATATGTTCGTCGTCCTAACGTAGTCTACACTGCTATCTGCAGCAGCTAGCTAAACAACTAACTAACGTCTAAGACAATTGTGTAGTCTAGAGCGATTTTCTAGGTTAACTAGCCAGCCACAGTTCTTTAACATGTGTAACATAATCAACACTGCTAGCTAGCCAGCTAGCCCCGAATAACAGCTTACTGCTTAGAAACTATTGAAATTCAAATAGCAGCACTGTAGAAACTATTACACTCGACGGAACGACTTGATTAGTGTAGTGTCAACAGCCTACGCAGCCACTGCCAGCTAGCCTACTCCAGCAGTACTGTATCATTTCAATCATTTTAGTCAATAAGATTCTTGCTACGTAAGCTTAACTTTCTGAACATTCGAGACGTGTAGTCCACTTGTCATTCAATCTCCTTTGCATTAGCGTAGCCTCTTCTGTAGCCTGTCAACTATGTGTCTATCTATCCCTGTTCTCTCCTCTCTGCACAGACCATACAAACGCTCCACACCCGCGTGGCCGCGGCCACCCTAATCTGGTGGTCCCAGCGCGCACGACCCACGTGGAGTTCCAGGTCTCCGGTAGCCTCTGGAACTGCCGATCTGCGGCCAACAAGGCAGAGTTCATCTCAGCCTATGCCTCCCTCCAGTCCCTCGACTTCTTGGCACTGACGGAAACATGGATCACCACAGATAACACTGCTACTCCTACTGCTCTCTCTTCGTCCGCCCACGTGTTCTCGCACACCCCGAGCTTCTGGTCAGCGGGGGTGGTGGCACCAGGATCCTCATCTCTCCCAAGTGGTCATTCTCTCTTTCTCCCCTTACCCATCTGTCTATCGCCTCCTTTGAATTCCATGCTGTCACAGTTACCAGCCCTTTCAAGCTTAACATCCTTATCATTTATCGCCCTCCAGGTTCCCTCGGAGAGTTCATCAATGAGCTTGATGCCTTGATAAGCTCCTTTCCTGAGGACGGCTCACCTCTCACAGTCCTGGGCGACTTTAACCTCCCACGTCTACCTTTGACTCATTCCTCTCTGCCTCCTTCTTTCCACTCCTCTCCTCTTTTGACCTCACCCTCTCACCTTCCCCCTACTCACAAGGCAGGCAATCGCTCGACCTCATCTTTACTAGATGCTGTTCTTCCACTAACCTCATTTGCAACTCCCCTCAAGTCTCCGACCACTACCTTGTATCCTTTTCCCTCTCGCTCTCATCCTCCTGATTCTGCCTCCTCAACCCTTCTCTCTTCCCTTTCTGCATCCTTTGACTCTCTATGTCCCCTATCCTCCAGGCGGCTCCCCGTCCTCCCCTCCGCTCCGTGGCTGCGACGACTCATTGCGAGCTCACAGAACAGTGCTCCGGGCAGCCGGCGGAAATGGGAAAACTCGCCTCCCTGCGGACCTGGCATCCTTTCACTCCCTCCTCTCTACATTTTCCTCCTCTGTCTCTGCTGCTAAAGCCACTTTCTACCACTCTAAATTCCGGCATCTTCCTCCTAACCCTAAGAGCTCTTTCCACCTTCTCCTCCCTCCTGAATCCTCCCCCTCCTCCCTCTCTGCAGATGACTTCGTCAGCCATTTTGAAAAGAAAGGTCGACGACATCCGTCCCTACGTTTGCTAAGTCAAACGACACCGCTAGTTCTGCTCACACTGCCCTACCCTGTGCTCTGACCTCTTTCTCCCCTCTCTCTGCAGATGAAATCTCGCTTCTTGTGACGACCGGCCGCCCAACAACCTGCCCGCTTGACCCTATCCCCTCCTCTCTTCTCCAGACCATTTCCAGAGACCTTCTCCCTTACCTCACCTCGCTCATCAACTCATCCCTGACCATAGCTACGTCCCTTCCGTCTTCAAGAGAGCAGAGTTGCACCCCTTCTGAAAAAACCTACACTCGATCCCTCCGATGTCAACAACTACAGACCAGTATCCCTTCTTTCTTTTCTCTCCAAAACTCTTGAACGTGCCGTCCTTAGCCCCAGCTCTCCAGCTATCTCTCTCAGAATGACCTTCTCGATACAAATCAGTCAGGTTTCAAGACTAGTCATTCAACTGAGACTGCTCTTCTCTGTATCACGGAGGCGCTCCGCACTGCTAAAGCTAACTCTCATCTCCTCTGCTCTCATCCTTCTAGACCTATCGGCTGCCTTCGATACTGTGAACCATCAGATCCTCCTCTCCACCCTCTCCGAGTTGGGCATCTCCGGCGCGGCCCATGCTTGGATTGCGTCCTACCTGACAGGTCGCTCCTACCAGGTGGCGTGGCGAGAATCTGTCTCCTCGCCACGCGCTCTCACCACTGGTGTCCCCCAGGGCTCTGTTCTAGGCCCTCTCCTATTCTCGCTATACACCAAGTCACTTGGCTCTGTCATAACCTCACATGGTCTCTCCTATCATTGCTATGCAGACGACACACAATTAATCTTCTCCTTTCCCCCTTCTGATGACCAGGTGGCGAATCGCATCTCTGCATGTCTGGCAGACATATCAGTGTGGATGACGGATCACCACCTCAAGCTGAACCTCGGCAAGACGGAGCTGCTCTTCCTCCCGGGGAAGGACTGCCCGTTCCATGATCTCGCCATCACAGTTGACAACTCCATTGTGTCCTCCTCCCAGAGCGCTAAGAACCTTGGCGTGATCCTGGACAACACCCTGTCGTTCTCAACCAACATCATGGCGGTGGCCCGTTCCTGTAGGTTCATGCTCTACAACATCCATGAAGTACGACCCTGCCTCACACAGGAAGTGGCGCAGGTCCTAATCCAGGCACTTGTCATCTCCCGTCTGGATTACTGCAACTCGCTGTTAGCTGGGCTCCCTGCCTGTGCCATTAAACCCCTACAACTCATCCAGAACGCAGCCTGTCTGGTGTTCAACCTTCCCAAGTTCTCTCCGTCACCCCAGCTCCTCCGCTCTCTCCACTGGCTTCCAGTTGAAGCTCGCATCCGCTACAAGACCATGGTGCTTGCCTACGGGCTGTGGGGAACGGCACATAGTACCTCCAGGCTCTGATCAGGCCCTACACCCAAACAAGGGCACTGCGTTCATCCACCTCTGGCCTGCTCGCCTCCCTACCACTGAGGAAGTACAGTTCCGCTCAGCCCAGTCAAAACTGTTCGCTGCTCTGGCCCCCAATGGTGGAACAAACTCCCTCACGACGCCAGGACAGCGAGTCAATCACCACCTTCGGGAGACACCTGAAACCCCACCTCTTCAAGGAATACCTAGGATAGGATAAGTAATCCTTCTCACCCCCCCTTAAATGATTTAGATGCACTATTGTAAGTGGCTGTTCCACTGGATGTCAGAAGGTGAATTCACCAATTTGTAAGTCGCTCTGGATAAGAGCGTCTGCTAAATGACTTAAATGTTAAATGTTAAATGGTCCACAGTGTGTGTGTGTGTGTGTGTGTGTGTGTGTGTGTGTGTGTGTGTGTGTGTGTGTGTGTGTGTGTGTGTGTGTGTGTGTGTGTGTGTGTGTGTGTCTGTCTGTCTGTCTGTCTGTCTGTCTGTCTGTCTGTCTGTCTGTCTGTCTGTCTGTCTGTCTGTCTGTGTGTGCGTGTGCGTGTGCGTGTG
>NW_027012946.1:0-17699 GCF_036934945.1 Oncorhynchus masou masou
TAGCCAGCTAGCCCCCGAATAGCAGCACTGTAGTAACTATTACAGTACAACGGTTTGTTTTGTTTGATCGTAGCTAGCTAGCTACATAGCCGTCTTTGTATCTAAGACAATTGTGTAGCCAAGAGCGATTTTCTAGGTTAGCTAGCCAGCTATTGTCGTTCTTTTTAAGGTAACGTAACGCAATCAACCTGCTAGCTAGCCAGCTAGCCCCCGAACAGCAGCACTGTAGAAACTATTACACTCGACGGAACGACTTGATTAGTGCAGTGTCAACATCGCAGCCACTACCAGCTAGCCTACTCCAGCAGTACTGTATCATTTCAATCATTTTAGTCAATAAGATTCTTGCTACGTAAGCTTAACTTTCTGAACATTCGAGACGTGTAGTCCACTTGTCATTCCAATCTCCTTTGCATTAGCGTAGCCTCTTCTGTACCCTGTCAACTATGTGTCTATCTATCCCTGTTCTCTCCTCTCTGCACAGACCATACAAACGCTCCACACCGCGTGGCCGCGGCCACCCTAATCTGGTGGTCCCAGCGCGCACGACCCACGTGGAGTTCCTGGTCTCCGGTAGCCTCTGGAACTGCCGATCTGCGGCCAACAAGGCAGAGTTCATCTCAGCCTATGCCTCCCTCCAGTCCCTCGACTTCCTGGCACTGACGGAAACATGGATCACCACAGATAACACTGCTACTCCTACTGCTCTCTCTTCGTCCGCCCACGTGTTCTCGCACACCCCGAGAGCTTCTGGTCAGCGGGGTGGTGGCACCGGGATCCTCATCTCTCCCAAGTGGTCATTCTCTCTCTCCCCTTACCCATCTATCTATCGCCTCCTTTGAATTCCATGCTGTCACAGTTACCAGCCCTTTCAAGCTTAACATCCTTATCATTTATCGCCCTCCAGGTTCCCTCGGAGAGTTCATCAATGAGCTTGATGCCTTGATAAGCTCCTTTCCTGAGGACGGCTCACCTCTCACAGTCCTGGGCGACTTTAACCTCCCCACGTCTACCTTTGACTCATTCCTCTCTGCCTCCTTCTTTCCACTCCTCTCCTCTTTTGACCTCACCCTCTCACCTTCCCCCCTACTCACAAGGCAGGCAATACGCTTGACCTCATCTTTACTAGATGCTGTTCTTCCACTAACCTCATTGCAACTCCCCTCCAAGTCTCCGACCACTACCTTGTATCCTTTTCCCTCTCGCTCTCATCCAACACTTCCCACACTGCCCCTACTCGGATGGTATCGCGCCGTCCCAACCTTCGCTCTCTCTCCCCGCTACTCTCTCCTCTTCCATCCTATCATCTCTTCCCTCTGCTCATACCTTCTCCAACCTTTCTCCTGATTCTGCCTCCTCAACCCTCCTCTCTTCCCTTTCTGCATCCTTTGACTCTCTATGTCCCCTATCCTCCAGGCCGGCTCGGTCCTCCCCTCCCGCTCCGTGGCTCGATGACTCATTGCGAGCTCACAGAACAGAGCTCCGGGCAGCCGAGCGGAAATGGAGGAAAACTCGCCTCCCTGCGGACCTGGCATCCTTTCACTCCCTCCTCTCTACATTTTCCTCCTCTGTCTCTGCTGCTAAAGCCACTTTCTACCACTCTAAATTCCAAGCATCTGCCTCTAACCCTAGGAAGCTCTTTGCCACCTTCTCCTCCCTCCTGAATCCTCCTCCCCCTCCCCCCCTCCTCCCTCTCTGCAGATGACTTCGTCAACCATTTTGAAAAGAAGGTCGACGACATCCGATCCTTGTTTGCTAAGTCAAACGACACCGCTGGTTCTGCTCACACTGCCCTACCCTGTGCTCTGACCTCTTTCTCCCCTCTCTCTCCAGATGAAATCTCGCTTCTTGTGACGGCCGGCCGCCCAACAACCTTCCCGCTTGACCCTATCCCCTCCTCTCTTCTCCAGACCATTTCCGGGGACCTTCTCCCTTACCTCACCTCGCTCATCAACTCATCCCTGACCGCTGGCTACGTCCCTTCCGTCTTCAAGAGAGCGAGAGTTGCACCCTTCTGAAAAAACCTACACTCGATCCCTCCGATGTCAACAACTACAGACCAGTATCCCTTCTTTCTTTTCTCTCCAAAACTCTTGAACGTGCCGTCCTTGGCCAGCTCTCCCGCTATCTCTCTCAGAATGACCTTCTTGATCCAAATCAGTCAGGTTTCAAGACTAGTCATTCAACTGAGACTGCTCTTCTCTGTATCACGGAGGCGCTCCGCACTGCTAAAGCTAACTCTCTCTCCTCTGCTCTCATCCTTCTAGACCTATCGGCTGCCTTCGATACTGTGAACCATCAGATCCTCCTCTCCACCCTCTCCGAGTTGGGCATCTCCGGCGCGGCCCACGCTTGGATTGCGTCCTACCTGACAGGTCGCTCCTACCAGGTGGCGTGGCGAGAATCTGTCTCCTCGCCACGCGCTCTCACCACTGGTGTCCCCCAGGGCTCTGTTCTAGGCCCTCTCCTATTCTCGCTATACACCAAGTCACTTGGCTCTGTCATAACCTCACATGGTCTCTCCTATCATTGCTATGCAGACGACACACAATTAATCTTCTCCTTTCCCCCTTCTGATGACCAGGTGGCGAATCGCATCTCTGCATGTCTGGCAGACATATCAGTGTGGATGACGGATCACCACCTCAAGCTGAACCTCGGCAAGACGGAGCTGCTCTTCCTCCCGGGGAAGGACTGCCCGCTCCATGATCTCGCCATCACGGTTGACAACTCCATTGTGTCCTCCTCCCAGAGCGCTAAGAACCTTGGCGTGATCCTGGACAACACCCTGTCGTTCTCAACCAACATCATGGCGGTGGCCCGTTCCTGTAGGTTCATGCTCTACAACATCCGCAGAGTACGACCCTGCCTCACACAGGAAGCGGCGCAGGTCCTAATCCAGGCACTTGTCATCTCCCGTCTGGATTACTGCAACTCGCTGTTGGCTGGGCTCCCTGCCTGTGCCATTAAACCCCTACAACTCATCCAGAACGCCGCAGCCCGTCTGGTGTTCAACCTTCCCAAGTTCTCTCACGTCACCCCGCTCCTCCGCTCTCTCCACTGGCTCCCAGTTGAAGCTCGCATCCGCTACAAGACCATGGTGCTTGCCTACGGAGCTGTGAGGGGAACGGCACCGCAGTACCTCCAGGCTCTGATCAGGCCCTACACCCAAGCAAGGGCACTGCGTTCATCCACCTCTGGCCTGCTCGCCTCCCTACCATTGAGGAAGTACAGTTCCCGCTCAGCCCAGTCAAAACTGTTCGCTGCTCTGGCCCCCCAATGGTGGAACAAACTCCCTCACGACGCCAGGACAGCGGAGTCAATCACCACCTTCCGGAGACACCTGAAACCCCACCTCTTCAAGGAATACCTAGGATAGGATAAGTAATCCTTCTCACCACACCCCCCTTAATGATTTAGATGCACTATTGTAAAGTGGCTGTTCCACTGGATGTCAGAAGGTGAATTCACCAATTTGTAAGTCGCTCTGGATAAGAGCGTCTGCTAAATGACTTAAATGTAAATGTAATGTAATCCATTTTGAATTCAGACTGTAAAACAATTAAATGTGGCATAAGTCAAGGAGTGTGAATCTCGGAAGGGACTGTCGCTGAAAAACTCATTTACCAATCTAAAAAATGTTAGCTGACATAGGATAACTGAGTGACTGTCAGTGACTGAAATAACAAGAGAAAAACTGCTGATGCACAACCACATTGTCAAATTGCATCTTGTTTATTCCTACTATTCTAACTCTCAACATTAAGAAACTTGGAAACTGATCCACAGGCCTACAATAGGAACCACCAGATGTCCTTCCCTGCTCTACACACACACACACACACACACACACACACACACACACACACACACACACACACACACACACACACACACACACACACACACACACACCCTGGTCTACAGCAGTAGTGGTGGGTTCCAGGGGATGAGTAGTGTGCGATGGTGGAGACTATATTAAGGACAGCCGTTACCAGCTTCACTAATCTCATGACAAATCAGTGCTGTCGGTCTTATTTCTCAATCCCAGCATGAATCGGTGCCTTGCTCCCCTTCAACCTCCCTCACCCCCATTAATATACTACCCTCTCACGCTGTGGAGTCACACAACTGAAATAGATTGAGAGAACGACAATAGCAGATTGATGGAGTACCTCTCTTCTCCTTATACACACATATAAAAATGAACCACCATTACACCATTGTCTTCAATTTGCCAATAAACTCTTTTTTGAACATGGTTCAGTGTCAAAGCTTATGAATTTCCTATAAAGTACCTGGTAGCCTATGTAGCGGAGGACATGGTAGCCTATGTAGCAGAGGACATAGTAGCCTATGAAGTGGAGGACATGGCCGCCATGTAGCTGAGGACATGGTAGCCATGTAGCGGAGGACATGGTAGCCTATGTGGCGGAGGACATAGTAGCCTATGTAGCGGAGGACATGGTAGCCTGAGCGGAGGACATGGTAGCGCTATGTAGCAGAGGACATAAGGCTGGCCTCGCAAGCGGGAGGACATAGTAGCCTATGTAGCAGAGGACATGGTAGCCTATGTAGCAGGAGGACATGGTAGCCTATGTAGCGGAGGACATAGTAGCATATGCAGTTGAGGACATAGACGCATATGTAGCAGAGGACATGGCATTAGCCTGGAGCGGAGGACATGGTAGCCTATGTAGCGGAGGACATGTTAGCCTATGTAGTTGGAGGACATGGTGGCTATGTAGCCGGAGGACATGTTAGCCTATGCATGGAGGACATGGTGGTCTATGTAGCGTGAGGACATGGTAGCCTGAAGGACGACATGGTAGCGGAGGACATGGTAGCCTATGTAGCGGAGGACATGATAGCACATGAGGACATGGTAGCCTATGTAGCGGAGGACATGATAGCACATGTAGCGAAGGACATGGTAGCCTATATGGAGGACATGGTAGCCTATGTAGCGAAGGACATGGTAGCCTATGTAGCGGAATTGATAGAATTACGTATGTGTTTCTTCACGCTGAAAGTTGTCCATGGGACAGGAAAGACTGATACACACTTTGGGTTTGTATTTGTATTGAATATAGATCCCCATTAGTTTCTGCCAAGGCGTCAGCCACTCTTCCTGGGGTCCAAAGACAGTAAAGCACTTACATAACATACAAAATAAAAAGATTAAACAGTACATTATATGACATTATTACATACGACATGTACAATACAAAATGCATAATACCACCATACAACAATATTACAATGTTTGTAGTGTCTGTATTTTGTGTGTGTCTCTTTACAGTCCCCGCTGTTCCATAATGTGAATAGAGTTGCATGTAGTCATGGCTCTGTGTAGTACTGTGTGCCTCCCATAGTCTGTTCTGGACTTGGGGATGTGAAAGAGACCTCTGGTGGCATGTCTTGTGGGGTATGGATGGGTGTCTGAGCTGTGTGCTAGTAGTTTAAACAGACATACAGCTTGTCAACAAGTAGTGATGACACTAATCCCGTTTCCACTTTGAGCCATTCAATAATGTTTTCTCTCTCTGTGTTTATAACTCTTAGAACAACCCATCCCAGATCTGTTATATTTGTCATCAGCAACGCTGAATAGCATAAGCGCAACAGTCAAAAAATATTACTAGGAAAATATTCATATTCATGAATCACAAGTGAAATATAGCGAAACACAGCTTAGCTTCCTTTGTTAATCACTCCTGTCGTCTCAGAGTTTTTAATTATGCTTTACAGCGAAAGCAATACAAGCGTTTGTGTATGTTTATCGATTGCCTAGCATAGCATTATGTACACATAGCATCAGGAAGCTTGGTCACGAAAATCAGAAAAGCAATCAAAATAATTGTTTACCTTTGATGAGCTGTGGATGTTTTCACTCACGAGACTCCCAGTTAGACAGCAAATGTTCCTTTTGTTCCATAAAGTTATTTTTTATATCCAAATACTTACGTTAGTTTGATGCGTTATGCCTAGGAATCCACCGGAAATAGCAGTCACAACAACGCAGACAAAAATTCCAAATATATCCATAATATTGACAGAAACATGGCAAATGTTTTTTATAATCAATCCTCAAGTTGTTTTTCAAATATCATTTGGTAATATATCAACCGGACAGTTGGCTTTTCACTAGGACTGGGAGGAAAAATGGCACCTCTCAAAGTTGCGCAAAAATCACTGAGAGCCAACAACAGACCACTTACGCAATGTGGACGTTTACGCTCATCCTTCAAAATAAAAGGCCTGAAACTACGTCTAAAGGCTGTAGACACCTTAGGAAGCGTAGAAAAAGAATTGGTTGATATCCCTTTCAATGGGCAATAGGGATGCATAGAAAGCAGGGGTTTCAAAATAAGAGTTACTTCCTGATTGGATTTTTCTCAGGATTTCGTCCCTCTTTGTGGCATCTGACCACACTACTTGTCACGACTTCCATCGAAGTCAGCTCCTCTCCTTGTTCGGGCGGCGTGCTGCGGTCGACGTCACCGTCTTTCTAGCCATCGCCGCTCCATTTTATTCATGTATCCATTTGTTTTGTCTTGTTCCCTGCCCACCTTGTTTTCATTCCCCACCCCCCACCCTGTCCCCCCCATGTCTTTGTGTGGAATTGTTTCTGTTATGTGTTTTATGTTACGCGCAAGGCTGGTTTTTCCCATGTATTCTATATTTCACGAAGGATGTTTAATTGTTAAACATTTGCTTATTTTTGTGACTGTTTCGCACCTTACACTTTTTACCTTTGGCTGGATGTTTTGATGCAGTGGGCATCTGTCTGTTTTATTGCCTCTGCCTTCCACAAAGTGTGTGTCTGTTCACAACTCTCTGCTCTCCTGCACGTGACTTCTCCACCAGTAGCGCACAACCTTGACACTACTGAACAGTAGTCTAGGTGCATTAAAACCAGGGTCTGTAGGACTTGCCTTGTTGATAGTGTTGTTAAGAAGGCAGAGTAGCGCTTCTCCCTTCAACATGTTTTGACCATGACAGTTTACAATACTACGGTTACTCCCAAGCAGTTTATCACCTCGGCTTGCTCCAGACTTTCCACATCATTCATTACAGATGTATTGATGTTTAGTGTTTAGTGAATGTTTTATCCCAAATACAATGCTTTTAGTTTTGGAAATATTTAGGAATAACTTATTTCATGCCACCCATTCTGAAACTAACTGCAGCTCTTTGTTAAGTGTTGCAGTCATTTCATTCACTGTAGTAGCTGATGTGTATAGTGTTGAGTCATCCGCATTATAGACACACTGGCTTTACTCAAAGTCAGTGGCATGTCGTTAGTAAAGATTGAAAATAAAGGGACCTAAGCAGCTACCCTGGGGAATTCTGATTCTGGATTATGTTGGAGAGGATTCCATTAAGAGAACACTGTCTGTGTTCTGTTAGACAAGTAACTCCTTATCCACAATATAGCAGGGGGAGTAAAGCCATAAAACATAAGGTTTTCAACCTTCCCAAGTTCTCATGTCGTTACCACGCTCCTCCGCACACTCCTGGCTTCCAGTCGAAGCCGCTTCCACTACAAGACCATGGTGCGTGCCTAAGAACAAGAGGAACTCCCCCTCCTACCTTCCGGCTGTGCTCAAACCCCTACACCCTAACCTGAGCAAACCCGAGTTACTTTCTATGCCTGTGATATGTGGTCCTCCCAACTAGCTATCTTAAGATGAATGCACTAACTATAAGTCGTTCTGGATAAGATATCTGCAAAATGACTAAAATCTTAAAATATTATATTTTTAAAGATATATATATGGACACAACCGGCTGAGCGGAGGGTGTCACAAATTCACATTCAAAGTCATCAAAGAGGCGACCGTTCTGACTCTGTCCAGTCACTCAGTCAAACCTACTTTTTTATGGTGGATAATTAGGAACGGAGTCGGGTGAACATTTAGACTCTAGTCTACTTGCAATATAGCCTAAAAGTCATTAGATTGGCTTTAATAACACATAGTTAAGGCAATAGTCATCTACTAGACATTTATACAGTGCTTTTAATAAACACAAGTAATTTATTTCAATAATGGTCAATTTGGGGACTTGTGTATGAATAATTTTAATTGTTTTATCAATGTATATTCACTTCTGAATCTCAGTCTTCCAGCCCAGCAGTGAGTTTATGAGCTGTAGTAACAAGTGACTCTAGTAGGATTTCATTACATAGCCATGCATTGATGGCTGGAAAGTCTCGCCTATCTCCCGCCTATCACATCTTGGCAGAAAGATCGCCAACGAGCGCTGTCAAACGGCGGCTTTGCGCTGGATATCTATCCGCATCCACATTAACTAGTCCCGGCATCGTTCTTTGACAAACACAGAAGGTTGTATATTGAATTCAATAGAAGAAAACAGAGATGGGGCTGCCAATTCCTTAATGTAGCCATTGGCTACTGCCAAAATATTAAGGAACTGGCACTCTCTCTCACTCTCTCTATCTCTCTCTCGCAGCCACCCTAATCTGGTGGTCCCAGCGCGCACGACCCACGTGGAGTTCCTGGTCTCCGGTAGCCTCTGGAACTGCCGATCTGCGGCCAACAAGGCAGAGTTCATCTCAGCCTATGCCTCCCTCCAGTCCCTCGACTTCCTGGCACTGACGGAACATGGATCACCACAGATAACACTGCTACTCCTACTGCTCTCTCTTCGTCCGCCCACGTGTTCTCGCACACCCCGAGAGCTTCTGGTCAGCGGGGGTGGTGGCACAGGGATCCTCATCTCTTCCAAGTGGTCATTCTCTCTCTCTCCCCTTACCCATCTATCTATCGCCTCCTTTGAATTCCATGCTGTCACAGTTACCAGCCCTTTCAAGCTTAACATCCTTATCATTTATCGCCCTCCAGGTTCCCTCGGGAGAGTTCATCAATGAGCTTGATGCCTTGATAAGCTCCTTTCCTGAGGACGGCTCACCTCTCACAGTCCTGGGCGACTTTAACCTCCCCCGTCTACCTTTGACTCATTCCTCTCTGCCTCCTTCTTTCCACTCTCTCTCCTCTTTTGACCTCACCCTCTCACCTTCCCCCTACTCACAAGGCAGGCAATACGCTCGACCTCATCTTTACTAGATGCTGTTCTTCCACTAACCTCATTGCAACTCCCTCCAAGTCTCCGACCACTACCTTGTATCCTTTTCCCTCTCGCTCTCATCCAACACTTCCCACACTGCCCCTACTCGGATGGTATCGCGCCGTCTCCAACCTTCGCTCTCTCTCCTTTACTCTCTCCTCTTCCATCCTATCATCTCTTCCCTCTGCTCATACCTTCTCCAACCTTTCTCCTGAGTCTGCCTCCTCAACCCTCCTCTCTTCCCTTTCTGCATCCTTTGACTCTCTATGTCCCCCTATCCTCCAGGCGGCTCGGTCCTCCTCCCGCTCCGTGGCTCGATGACTCATTGCAGCTCACAGAACAGAGCTCCGGGCAGCCGAGCGGAAATGGAGGAAAACTTCGCCCTCCCCTACGGACCTGGCATCCTTTCACTCCCTCCTCTCTACACTTTCCTCCTCTGTCTCTGCTGCTAAAGCCACTTTCTACCACTCTAAATTCCAAGCATCTGCCTCCTAACCTAGGAAGCTCTTTGCCACCTTCTCCTCCCTCCTGAATCCTCCTCCCCCCCCCCCCTCCTCCCTCTCTGCAGATGACTCGTCAACCATTTTGAAAAGAAGGTCGACGACATCCGATCCTCGTTTGCTAAGTCAAACGACACCGCTGGTTCTGCTCACACTGCCCTACCCTGTGCTCTGACCTCTTTCTCCCCTCTCTCTCCAGATGAAATCTCGCTTCTTGTGACGGCCGGCCGCCCAACAACCTGCCCGCTTGACCCTATCCCTCCTCTCTTCTCCAGACCATTTCCGGGGACCTTCTCCCTTACCTCACCTCGCTCATCAACTCATCCCTGACCGCTGGCTACGTCCCTTCCGTCTTCAAGAGAGCGAGAGTTGCACCCCTTCTGAAAAAACCTACACTCGATCCCTCCGATGTCAACAACTACAGACCAGTATCCCTTCTTTCTTTTCTCTCCAAAACTCTTGAACGTGCCGTCCTTGGCCAGCTCTCCCACTATCTCTCTCAGAATGACCTTCTTGATCCAAATCAGTCAGGTTTCAAGACTAGTCATTCAACTGAGACTGCTCTTCTCTGTATCACGGAGGCGCTCCGCACTGCTAAAGCTAACTCTCTCTCCTCTGCTCTCATCCTTCTAGACCCTATCGGCTGCCTTCGATACTGTGAACCATCAGATCCTCCTCTCCACCCTCTCCGAGTTGGGCATCTCCGGCGCGGCCCACGCTTGGATTGCGTCCTACCTGACAGGTCGCTCCTACCAGGTGGCGTGGCGAGAATCTGTCTCCCGCCACGCGCCTCACCACTGGTGTCCCCAGGGCTCTGTTCTAGGCCCTCTCCTATTCTCGCTATACACCAAGTCACTTGGCTCTGTCATAACCTCACATGGTTTCTCCTATCATTGCTATGCAGACGACACACAATTAATCTTCTCCTTTCCCCTTCTGATGACCAGGTGGCGATCGCATCTCTGCATGTCTGGCAGACATATCAGTGTGGATGACGGATCACCACCTCAAGCTGAACCTCGGCAAGACGGAGCTGCTCTTCCTCCCGGGGAAGGACTGCCCGTTCCATGATCTCGCCATCACGGTTGACAACTCCATTGTGTCCTCCTCCCAGAGCGCTAAGAACCTTGGCGTGATCCTGGACAACACCCTGTCGTTCTCAACCAACATCATGGCGGTGGCCCGTTCCTGTAGGTTCATGCTCTACAACATCCGCAGAGTACGACCTGCCTCACACAGGAAGCGGCGCAGGTCCTAATCCAGGCACTTGTCATCTCCCGTCTGGATTACTGCAACTCGCTGTTGGCTGGGCTCCCTGCCTGTGCCATTAAACCCCTACAACTCATCCAGAACGCCGCAGCCCGTCTGGTGTTCAACCTTCCCAAGTTCTCTCACGTCACCCCGCTCCTCCGCTCTCTCCACTGGCTTCCAGTTGAAGCTCGCATCCGCTACAAGACCATGGTGCTTGCCTACGGAGCTGTGAGGGGAACGGCACCGCAGTACCTCCAGGCTCTGATCAGGCCCTACACCCAAGCAAGGGCACTGCGTTCATCCACCTCTGGCCTGCTCGCCTCCCTACCATTGAGGAAGTACAGTTCCCGCTCAGCCCAGTCAAAACTGTTCGCTGCTCTGGCCCCCAATGGTGGAACAAACTCCCTCACGACGCCAGGACAGCGGAGTCAATCACCACCTTCCGGAGACACCTGAAACCCCACCTCTTCAAGGAATACCTAGGATAAGATAAGTAATCCTTCTCACCACCCCCCTTAATGATTTAGGATGCACTATTGTAAAGTGGCTGTTCCACTGGATGTCAGAAGGTGAATTCACCAATTTGTAAGTCGCTCTGGATAAGAGCGTCTGCTAAATGACTTAAATGTAAATGTAAATGTATTATCTATTTCACTTGCTTTAGCAATGTAAACATATGTTTCCCATGCCAATAAAGCCCTTAATTGAATTCAGAGAGAGACAGAAAGAGAGTGAGAAACAGAGAGAGAGAGAGATAAAAACAATATTTACTAAATAAACAAAAGTAAAAACATTTTTAAGTAACGCAATAAAATATAAAAAAATAGGCTATATACAGGGGGCACTGGTACCGAGTCAATGGGGGGGGTGGCATGTAAATGTAAATGTAAATAAGTAGTTAGGCTTTCATACCGTATTACGAGCTAATGGTCATCTATTAGACATGAATTCAGTCTTCTTCTTATACATGTGTTCATTCATTCACAACTAGGATGTTGCTGGGCCCAGCACAGGCAGTGTGGTCCACTGGTCTGCTGGTCCCAGTGCTGTGGGAAAGGATGCTAGGCTTAGCAGCGACGGCCTACAGAGGGGAGTACAGGAGGGGAGGACGAAAACAGAGAGACACAGATGTACTGCCAGTTCCTTCCATATGTTGACTCTGTACGTAATAACAATTAACACTAGCAGTGACAGACAGAGTGACAGACAGATGACAGACAGCAGATGGACGGACTTGACTTAACAGACAGACGAAGTGACAGGTGGATGGACAGACAGATGACAGACACACCCAGCAGAGACGGACAGACAGACAGACAGACAGACAGACAGACAGACAGACAGACAGACTGACAGACTGACAGACGAAGTGACAGGTGGATGGACAGACAGACAGACAGACACACTCAGCAGAGACGGACAGACAGACAGACAGACAGACAGACAGACAGACAGACAGACGAAGTGACAGGTGGATGGACAGACAGACAGACAGACACACTCAGCAGAGACGGACAGACAGACAGACAGACAGACAGACAGACAGACAGACAGACAGACAGACAGACAGACAGACAGACAGACTGACAGAGTGACAGAGTGACAGACGAAGTGACAGGTGGATGGACAGACAGACAGACAGACACACTCAGCAGAGACGGACAGACAGACAGACAGACAGACAGACAGACAGACAGACAGACAGAGTGACAGACAGAGTGACAGACAGAGTGACAGACGAAGTGACAGGTGGATGGACAGACAGACAGACAGACAGACAGACAGACAGACAGACAGAGTGACAGACGAAGTGACAGGTGGATGGACAGACAGACAGACAGACACACTCAGCAGAGACGGACAGACAGACAGACAGACAGACAGACAGACAGACAGACAGACAGACTGACAGACAGACAGACAGACAGACAGACAGACAGACAGACAGACAGACAGAGTGACAGACAGAGTGACAGACGAAGTGACAGGTGGATGGACAGACAGACAGACAGACAGACAGAGTGACAGACGAAGTGACAGGTGGATGGAAAGACAGACAGACAGACAGACAGACACACTCAGCAGAGACGGACAGACAGACAGACAGACAGACAGACAGACAGACAGACAGACAGACAGACAGACAGACAGAGTGACAGACGAAGTGACAGGTGGATGGACAGACAGACAGACAGACACACTCAGCAGAGACGGACAGACAGACAGACAGACAGACAGACAGACAGACAGACAGACAGACAGGCAGGCAGGCAGACAGACAGACAGTGTTGTGTTGGGTAGAGTCCAGTGTGTGGTTAGAGTCCAGTGTGTGGGTAGAGTCAGTGTGTGGGTGGTGTCCAGTGTGTGTGGGTAGAGTCCAGTGTGTCTGGGTAGAGTTCAGTGTGTGGGGAGAGTCCAGTGTGTTGGGTAGAGTCCAGTGTGTTGGGTAGAGTCCAGTGTGTTGGGTAGAGTCAGTGTGTTGGGTAGAGTCCAGTGTGTTGGGTTGAGTCCAGTGTGTTGGGTAGAGTTAGTGTGTTGGTTAGAGAGTGACAGAGTGACAGATGAAGTGACAGGTGGATGGACAGACAGACAGACAGACAGACACACTCAGCAGAGACGGACAGACAGACAGACAGACAGACAGACAGAGTGACAGACAGAGTGACAGACGAAGTGACAGGTGGATGGACAGACAGACAGACAGACAGACAGACAGAGTGACAGACGAAGTGACAGGTGGATGGACAGACAGACAGACAGACACACTCAGCAGAGACGGACAGACAGACAGACAGACAGACAGACAGACAGACAGACTGACAGACAGACAGACAGACAGACAGACAGACAGACAGACAGACAGACAGAGTGACAGACAGAGTGACAGACGAAGTGACAGGTGGATGGACAGACAGACAGACAGACAGAGTGACAGACGAAGTGACAGGTGGATGGAAAGACAGACAGACAGACAGACAGACACACTCAGCAGAGACGGACAGACAGACAGACAGACAGACAGACAGACAGACAGAGTGACAGACGAAGTGACAGGTGGATGGACAGACAGACAGACAGACACACTCAGCAGAGACGGACAGACAGACAGACAGACAGACAGACAGACAGACAGACAGACAGACAGACAGACAGACAGACTAAGTGACAGACAGACAGACAGACAGACAGACAGACAGGCAGGCAGGCAGACAGACAGACAGTGTTGTGTTGGGTAGAGTCAGTGTGTGGGTGGTGTCCAGTGTGTCTGGGTAGAGTTCAGTGTGTGGGGAGAGTCCAGTGTGTTGGGTAGAGTCCAGTGTGTTGGGTAGAGTCCAGTGTGTTGGGTAGAGTCAGTGTGTTGGGTAGAGTCCAGTGTGTTGGGTTGAGTCCAGTGTGTTGGGTAGAGTTAGTGTGTTGGTTAGAGTCCAGTGTGTGGGGAGAGTCCAGTGTGTTGGGTAGAGTCCAGTGTGTTGGGTAGAGTCCAGTGTGTGGGTAGAGTCACTGTGTTGGGTAGAGCCCAGTGTGTGTGTAGAGTCCAGTGTGTGTGGGTAGAGTCAGTGTGTTGGGTAGAGTCAGTGTGTTTGGGTAGAGTCAGTGTAAGATAGTTAGTGCAAAAAAAGGTCAATATAGGTCGTCCTGGTAACCATTTGATTAGATATTTAGCAGTTTTATGGCTTGGGAGGTTGTCCTGTTGGTTCCAGATTTAGTGTACTGGGTAGAGTCAGTGTGTTGGGTAGAGTCCAGTGTGTTGGGTAGTGTCAGTGTGTGGGTAGAGTCAGTGTGTGGGTAGAGTCCAGTGTGTGGGTAGAGTCCAGTGTGTGGGTAGAGTCAGTGTGTGGGTAGAGTCCAGTGTGTTGGGTAGAGTCCAGTGTGTTGGGTAGAGTCAGTGTGTTGGGTAGAGTCAGTGTGTTGGGTAGTGTCAGTGTGTGGGTAGTCAGTGTGTGGGTAGAGTCAGTGTGTGGGTAGAGTCCAGTGTGTTGGGTAGAGTCCAGTGTGTTGGGTAGAGTCAGTGTGTGGGTAGAGTCCAGTGTGTGGGTAGAGTCAGTGTGTGGGTAGAGTCCAGTGTGTTGGGTAGAGTCCAGTGTGTTGGGTAGAGTCAGTGTGTGGGTAGAGTCCAGTGTGTGGGTAGAGTCCAGTGTGTGGGTAGAGTCCAGTGGTAGCAGAGAGAACAGTCTATGGCTTTGGGTGGCTGGAGTCTTTGAAACATTTTGGGCCTACATTTGATTGATTGACTTGAGTTAGCATACTTTATTTGCATGTCCAAATCTCCTCAACGTAAATCAAGTAATTGACCTCTGTGTTCCTTTTTGGCAGGGAACGGGAATATGTACCTGATCCTACATTGTTCCTACCGCCTTCATATTCAATATGTTTTTTAGACAAAATAATCAGACAGTAGAGATTATTTTATTTAACTAGGCAAATTAGTTAAGAACAAATTCTTATTGACAATGACGGCCCTACCCCGGCCAAATGCTAACCCAGACAACGCTGGACCAATCATGGCCGGTTGTGATACAGCCTGGAATCGAACAAGGGTCTGTAGAAATGCCTCTAGCTCTGAGATGCAGTGCCTTAGACCGCTGCGCCACTCGGGAGCCCATGATATGATATGAAAGGCTGAGATGGGTCTGAGCCTCTGTTGCTAAGGCGGAATATTGGGCATTCAACGGTGTTCAGACGCAGGCTTCATAGCCAACAGCAGCGCCTCTCATCTCAGCAGCTCCAGCAGTAGCTCCAGCGGTCACGATAGAGACCGCTCTTCCCTCTGTCACAAGACATCGGCGCTGCTTCCCAAACCATCCCCTCTCTCCTCTCACCATGTGACCACCTGGCCCAGAGTTGAAGACATCTGGTAGGCCTACAGTCATCTGCGAGACTCGCCATCTTGTGTTGACACTGGCCACCAGCACTCAGCAGATAATAACTGTGTGTCTGACATGTTGACCCGTGTGTGTCTTGAAGAGGGCTTACTAAGCCCTCTCTCTCACTCTAAAAAGTAGCTTTTGTCTCAGTCTTGGAAAATTAACTACATTCATGTGACTATGAGCTTTAGAAGCTTTGTTGGTCCAAAAAAGGTGTCTCAACGCACCTCCATTCCTCGTTTTTGGTGGAAGATGAGAATCAGATCCACAAGTGACATGTATTTAGATAAAAGCCAACGGCACTTGAATTCCAATAGCTGAGGAATCTTCTCCGAGATACATGACGCTTCATAGGACCCTTCTCCTCCTCTGCATAATTATATATCATACAATTTCACTATATCCATTAACATACTAAGCATTCTGCTCCTTTTCATTTCATTCCATCCCCCAAACACACACACACACACACACACACACACACACACACACACACACACACACACACACACACACACACACACACACACACACACACACACACACACACACTGACACACACACACACACACAAACCGAAGGTCTGTCATCGTATTATAGATAGCTAAATCCACATTCCTTCTTTCAAAGACACGCTGTGCATGTTGACGTTACTTTACATAATCCTTCCTTCTTCCTTCCTGTGGCTCGCAGCAGAAGTACTCCTGCCAATCCATCTCCCCAGGTTTTTCCTGATTAGCATAATCAGCTAGTATTAATTATTCACACGAGGAGCCGACCACGCGCTGAGGAGCAGGCCTTTGCTCCGTCTAGTAACCCGTGTTTAATATTAAAGATGTACAACACGCGGCCTGATTTGCATCGGCATTGCCGTCATCGCCCCTCAGGTCCAGGCTTCAGGTAAGGAGCTGACGTCCCAGCCCATATCTGTGGAACTCCGAAAACCCCAACTCAACTCTTCTTTTAACATAACACATATCAAGGAAGTTGATCAGGGGAGGCTAGGTTGGGCGGTCGTTAGGGTGCAAGCTTTAGCTTGGGCGGTCGTTAGGGTGCAAGCTTTAGCTTGGGCGGTCGTTAGGGTGCAAGCTTTAGCTTGGGCGGTTGTTAGGGTGCAAGCTTTAGCTTGGGCGGTCGTTAGGGTGCAAGCTTTACTAAAACTTAAGTTAAATCTTACAAGCCATTGAAAAACACTACTGAAATGATCTGCATTAGAAGTTATGATAATACAACTGAAATTATCTGCATTAGAAGTTGTTTTGATAATACAACTGAAATGATCTGCATTAGAAGTTGTTATGATAATACAACTGAAATGATCTGCATTAGAAGTTGTTATGATAATAAAACTGAAATGATCTGCATTAGAAGTTGTTATGATAATACAACTGAAATGATCTGCATTAGAAGTTGTTTTGATAATACAACTGAAATGATCTGCATTAGAAGTTGTTTTGATAATACAACTGAAATGATCTGCATTAGAAGTTGTTATGATAATACAACTGAAATGATCTGCATTAGAAGTTGTTATGATAATACAACTGAAATGATCTGCGTTAGAAGGTGTAATGATAATACTACTGAAATGATCTGTGTTAGAAGGTGTAATGATAATACAACTGAAATGATCTGCGTTAGAAGGTGTAATGATAATACAACTGAAATGATCTGCGTTAGAAGGTGTAATGATAATACTACTGAAATGATCTGCGTTAGAAGGTGTAATGATAATACAACTGAAATGATCTGCGTTAGAAGGTGTAATGATAATACAACTGAAATGATCTGCGTTAGAAGGTGTAATGATAATACAACTGAAATGATCTGCGTTAGAAGGTGTAATGATAATACTACTGAAATGATCTGCATTAGAAGTTGTTATGATAATACAACTGAAATGATCTGCATTAGAAGTTGTTATGATAATACAACTGAAATGATCTGCATTAGAAGTTGTTTTGATAATACAACTGAAATGATCTGCATT
>NW_027012947.1:0-2500 GCF_036934945.1 Oncorhynchus masou masou
GGATATGGACAGAAGAATAGAGGGATGGGGGATATGGACAGAAGAATAGAGGATAGGGGGGGATAGGGACAGAAGAATAGAGGGATAGGGGGGATAGGGACAGAAGAATAGAGGGATGGGGGGGATAGGGACAGAAGAATAGAGGGATGGGGGGGATAGGGACAGAAGAATAGAGGGATAGGGGGATAGGGACAGAAGAATAGAGGGATGGGGGGGGGATAGGGACAGAAGAATAGAGGGATAGGGGGATAGGGACAGAAGAATAGAGGGATGGGGGGGATAGGGACAGAAGAATAGAGGGATAGGGGGGGGATAGGGACAGAAGAATAGAGGGATGGGGGGGGATAGGACAGAAGAATAGAGGGATGGGGGGGGGATAGGGACAGAAGAATAGAGGGATAGGGGGGATAGGATAGGGACAGAAGAATAGAGGGATGGGGGGGATAGGGACAGAAGAATAGAGGGATAGGGGGGGGGATAGGGACAGAAGAATAGAGGGATGGGGGGGGGATAGGGACAGAAGAATAGAGGGATGGGGGGGGATATGGACAGAAGAATAGAGGGATAGGGGGGGGTAGGGACAGAAGAATAGAGGGATGGGGGGATAGGGACAGAAGAATAGAGGGATAGGGGGGATATGGACAGAAGAATAGAGGGATAGGGGGGATAGGGACAGAAGAATAGAGGGATAGGGGGGATAGGGACAGAAGAATAGAGGGATAGGGGGGATAGGGACAGAAGAATAGAGGGATAGGGGGGGATAGGGACAGAAGAATAGAGGGATAGGGGGGTAGGGACAGAAGAATAGAGGGATGGGGGGATAGGGACAGAAGAATAGAGGGATGGGGGGGGATATGGACAGAAGAATAGAGGGATGGGGGGATATGGACAGAAGAATAGAGGGATGGGGGGGGATATGGACAGAAGAATAGAGGGATAGGGGGGGGATAGGGACAGAAGAATAGAGGGATGGGGGGATAGGGACAGAAGAATAGAGGGATGGGGGGATATGGACAGAAGAATAGAGGGATAGGGGGGATATGGACAGAAGAATAGAGGGATAAGGGGGGATATGGACAGAAGAATAGAGGGATAGGGGGGGGGATATGGACAGAAGAATAGAGGGATAGGGGGGGGGATAGGGACAGAAGAATAGAGGGATGGGGGGGGATATGGACAGAAGAATAGAGTGATAGGGGGGTGGATTGAAGGTCACACTCTCCTGGCAGGAGGAACGTCTCCTCTCCTCCCCCCTCTCTCTCCCTCTCTTTCCGTCTCTGTCTCTCTAATCAGCCTTTCTGTGTGTAGAGGACCCAGGAGCAGTTGTGGTTGTGTGTAAATGGATCAGTCAGCTGAAGCCTCTGTCTCAGCCAGTGAACGTCCTCCTCACCTGGTTGTAAGCACACACACATACACACTCACACACATACAGAGATCCCTGCACATTCCTCTCCTCTGCTTGGCCTGTTTCCCACCTCACACACACAGCCTGTTCTAGGACAACATTTTCAGCCATTTTGAACCATGCAGAGGATGGAGGGCGTATCCACAGAAATGTGGTGTGTGTGTGCTTGTGTTCTGCATGTGTGTGATGTGACTAATCAAGCAGATCTAATGATAATCACCTTTAATCACTCTGTCTCCAGTGTCCAGTGTGTGTGTGCTTGTGTGTGTGTGTGTGTGTGTGTGTGTGTGTGTGTGTGTGTGTGTGTGTGTGTGTGTGTGTGTGTGTGTGTGTGTGTGTGTGTGTGTGTGTGTGTGTGTGTGTGTTAATGTGTATGTGTATGTGCATGCGTCTGGCCAGACTAGGAAGGTGAGTCATGGCGAGAGCGTGTCCGTGTCACACAGTCTGTTGCCACAGTGATAGAGGCTGTATGTTTCCATTCCTCTGTGACGTCAGCTAGCTGTCACCAGTGAGGACAGACAACAAAAACACAATGTGCGGAAGGAAAGGTAGGAACATTATACACAAATACAACCAGAGGAAGGATTTCATTGACTCCTTTATAGTGCCTCTGATGTGGCGACAAGACAAGAGCAGAACTATTATACCCTGGTCTGCGTTGGTCTTCATAGAAGTTGGACGTTGCTGCGTTTGTTTTGATCTAAATGTTGTTTTCTTACAGTGTTACACAGAGTGGAGGTGTGTCTAACTGTAGACTGTCCAAGGTAAGGGGGTGAGTCTACATCTAACTGTAGACTGTCCAAGGTAAGGGGGTGTGTCTACATCTAACTGCAGAATGTCCAAGGTAAGGGGTGTGTCTACATCTAACTGTAGACTGTCCAAGGTAAGGGGGTGTGTCTACATCTAACTGTAGACTGTCCAAGGTAAGGGGGTGTGTCTACATCTAACTGTAGACTGTCCAAGGTAAGGGGGTGTGTCTACATCTAACTGTAGACTGTCCAATGTAAGGGGGTGTGTCTACATCTAACTGTAGACTGTCCAAGGTAAGGGGTGTGTCTACATCTAACTGTAGACTGTCCAAGGTAAGGGGGTGTG